>NC_091457.1:2711274-2856274 GCF_027789765.1 Dendropsophus ebraccatus | reverse complement strand
AGATAGATAAATAGATAGGAGATAGATAGATAGGAGATAGATAGGAAATAGATAGATAGGAGATAGATAGATAGATAGATAGAAGATAGATAGATAGATAGTGTCACGGCCGCGGCGGCTTCCCGCGTTCCGGGTCGCCGCCGCGACCGCCTCCTGTCCCATGCAGCCGCCGGGGTCCTTGTGTAGGGACCCGGCGCTGCTGCTAGTTCGGCCCCTGGGGCGCCTCACCTCTCCTCCGTTCCTGTCTCGGTCTGTGCCGGCCGGCGCGCGCGTCCCCGCCTCCTAGGGCGCGCGCGCGCCGGCTGTCTCAGATTTAAAGGGCCAGTCCGCCCTTAATTGGTTAGTTGCACCAATCACTCCCCTATAAATCCCAGCATGCCCTGTCCCTCGTGTTGGAGCCTCTACATGCTTCCCATAGCGTTTGGCCCAGCTCCCTGTTGTTCCTGATTCCTATCCGCTACCTGGTCCCTAGTCCTTGTTCCTGGTTCCTGTTCCCCTGTTTCACCATTGCTCCTGTGTTCAGCCTGTCACCTGCAGTTACGCCTACAGACCTCTGCCAGCACCATCTCCTGCCTACTGCTCCTGCCACGCCTCGCCTGCCGTCACTAGCAACCAAGCCAGGGGTAGCGACCTGGGGGTCGCCTGCCGCAGCAAGTCCATCCCGCCTTGCGGCGGGCTCTGGTGAAAACCAGCGGCCCCTTAGATTTCGCTCCCTGGTGAGGTTAGTGCCATCGCTGGTGACGGTCCAGTGGATCCACTACTCCAGGCGTTACAGTAGGCTCCAACCATGGATCCCGGCGAGGTGCCTGATCTTCGTGACGTTGCCAGAGTGGTCGCCCTACAGGCTCAGCAAATCCAGCAATTGACTGCCGCCCTACAGCAGCATACTACAGCCCAGCGTCTATCACCACCTGCAGCTACCTCGAGACTTCTACTGGCTCTCCCAAGCAAATACTCTGGGGACTCTAAGTTGTGCAGAGGATTCCTGACTCAATGCACTATGTATATCGAACTTCTAAGCAATCAGTTTCCCACTGAGCGCTCTAAAGTGGCTTTCATCATCAGCCTATTGGAGGGTAGAGCTCTGGCCTGGGCCACGCCGCTGTGGGACCGAGATGACCCTGCTGCTGCCAATCTCCGGGCCTTCCTATTCGAGTTTCGCTCCGTCTTTGAGGAACCTGCCCGTGCTTCTTCAGCTGAAACTGCTCTCCTCAACCTCTCTCAAGGGAGCTCCTCTGTTGGCGATTACGCCATCCAGTTCCGTACCCTGGCGGCTGAATTGGACTGGAATGAAGCCGCTCTAATAGCCACCTTCAAGAAGGGTCTGTCTAGTCGGGTGAGAGACGTGCTTTCCGCCCGAGACCTACCCACCTCCCTGAACGAACTCATCCTACTGGCCACCAGAGTTGATACTCGTTTTTCGGAGAGGGAGGAGGAGGTTCGGCATGAACATCTACTAGGCTTGCCCCGTCGCCATCACCAGCTGGCGCCGGTTTTCCAGAATCCTGACGTTCCGGTGTCCCAGCCCTCTCCTGAGATTCCTATGCAGGTGGAACGGGCTCACCTGACGCCTGATGAAAGAATTCATTGTCTGGAGCTGAATCTCTGTCTCTACTGCGGTGGTTCGGATCACTTTCGGCTGAGATGTCCCCTACGTCCCCAAACGTCCGGGAAATGCTCGCACCTAGGTCCGGTGGGACAGGTGTCCCTAGGTGTTAACGCTACCTTTCCAAGTTTGTCTATGTCGGTTTCCATCCAGACACCCTCAGGACAAAATCACCAGACTACTGCCTTTCTTGATTCTGGGTCAGCAGGTAGTTTTATTGCGGCAACATTGGTCCAAAGATGGCGGCTACCCGTGATCCAACTATCCAGGCCCTTGACTATCTCCTCGGTCACGGGCGAGATTCTTACCGACCAGATATATTTCCAGACCGCACCTCTAGTCCTCCAGGTGGGTCCTTTACATCAGGAAAAGATATCCTTCTACGTCCTGCCCCGTTCATCCCCCGCCATCCTCCTGGGACTCCCTTGGCTGCAATTACATGCTCCTAAGCTGGACTGGAGAACCGGGAAGATTATCAGTTGGGGTCAGGACTGTTCCAACCAGTGTCTCAAGTTACCTCAGACCAAGTACTCGGTGTCGTCACCTGACCCCGCCAAGCCTCTATCCGGCCTACCGGCAGAGGACCAAGACTTGGCGGATGCCTTCTCTGCCGAGATGGATCTCATCCACAAACCCACATCCCCTCGCCACAGTATACCTCCTGATCGCCTAGTACCAGTCGTCACCTCTACTCTTCAGAGAATACCCCCCGGAAAGACCCATGTTCACCCTGCGCTTCGAAAAGGGATTTTGAAGTGGGGACATTCCTCATTGGAGGCCGGGCACCCTGGAGTCCGTAAGACCGGGCAACGGATCTCCCGCCACTACTGGTGGCCCAGTTTGTTCCAAGATGTCAAAGACTTTGTGGCTTCCTGTGCCATTTGCAGGCAAGAAAGAGCGGAAGGCCAAAGGGGGGGGGGGTACTGTCACGGCCGCGGCGGCTTCCCGCGTTCCCGGTCGCCGCCGCGACCGCCTCCTGTCCCATGCAGCCGCCGGGGTCCTTGTGTAGGGACCCGGCGCTGCTGCTAGTTCGGCCCCTGGGGCGCCTCACCTCTCCTCCGTTCCTGTCTCGGTCTGTGCCGGCCGGGGCGCGCGCGCGCCGGCTGTCTCAGATTTAAAGGGCCAGTCCGCCCTTAATTGGTTAGTTGCACCAATCACTCCCCTATAAATCCCAGCATGCCCTGTCCCTCGTGTTGGAGCCTCTACATGCTTCCCATAGCGTTTGGCCCAGCTCCCTGTTGTTCCTGATTCCTATCCGCTACCTGGTCCCTAGTCCTTGTTCCTGGTTCCTGTTCCCCTGTTTCACCATTGCTCCTGTGTTCAGCCTGTCACCTGCGGTTACGCCTACAGACCTCTGCCAGCACCATCTCCTGCCTACTGCTCCTGCCACGCCTCGCCTGCCGTCACTAGCAACCAATCCAGGGGTAGCGACCTGGGGGTCGCCTGCCGCAGCAAGTCCATCCCGCCTTGCGGTGGGCTCTGGTGAAAACCAGCGGCCCCTTAGACTCCGCTCCCTGGTGAGGTTAGTGCCATCGCTGGTGACGGTCCAGTGGATCCACTACTCCAGGTGTTACAGATAGATAGATAGATAGATAGATAGATAGATAGATAGATAGATAGGAGATAGATAGGAGATAGATAGGAGATAGATAGATAGATAGATAGATAGATAGATAGATAGGTAGGAGATTGATAGATAGGAGATAGATAGATAGATAGATAGATAGATAGATAGATAGATAGATAGATAGGAGATAGATAGATAGATAGGAGATAGATAGATAGATAGATAGATAGATAGATAGATAGGAGATAGATAGATAGATAGATAGATAGATAGATAGATAGATAGATAGGAGATAGATAGATAGATAGATAGATAGATAGATAGGAGATAGATAGATAGATAGATAGATAGATAGATAGGAGATAGATAGATAGATAGATAGATAGATAGATAGATAGGAGATAGATAGATAGATAGGAGATAGATAGATAGATAGATAGATAGATAGATAGGAGATAGATAGATAGATAGATAGATAGATAGATAGATAGATAGATAGGAGATAGGAGATAGATAGATAGATAGATAGATAGGAGATAGATAGATAGATAGATAGATAGATAGATAGATAGAGATAGATAGATAGGAGATAGATAGATAGATAGATAGATAGATAGATAGATAGATAGGAGATAGATAGATAGATAGGAGATAGATAGATAGATAGATAGATAGATAGATAGGAGATAGATAGATAGATAGATAGATAGATAGATAGATAGATAGGAGATAGATAGGAGATAGATAGATAGATAGATAGATAGATAGATAGATGATAGATAGATAGATAGATAGATAGATAGATAGGAGATAGATAGATAGATAGATAGATAGATAGGAGATAGATAGATAGGAGATAGATAGATAGATAGATAGATAGATAGATAGATAGATAGGAGATAGATAGATAGATAGATAGATAGATAGATAGATAGATAGATAGATAGATAGGAGATAGATAGATAGATAGATAGATAGATAGATAGGAGATAGATAAATAGATAGATAGATAGATAGATAGATAGATAGATAGATAGGAGATAGATAGGAGATAGGAGATAGATAGATAGATAGATAGATAGATAGATAGATGATAGATAGGAGATAGATAGATAGATAGATAGATAGATAGATAGATAGATAGGAGATAGATAGATAGGAGATAGATAGATAGATAGGAGATAGATAGATAGGAGATAGATAGGAGATAGATAGATAGATAGATAGATAGGAGATAGATAGATAGATAGATAGATAGGAGATAGATAGATAGATAGATAGATAGATAGTACAAAGTCTACTGCTTCAGTTTTTAAAATGACAATTTGCATATACTCCAGAATGTTATACAGAGGGATCAGCTTAACAGCAATTACTTGCACAGTCAATATTTGCCTAGAAAATGAACTTTATTCCCCAAAACACATTTCCCCATCATTGCAGCCCGGCCTTACAAGGAGCAGCTAACATTGTTTCAGTGATTGCTCCATTAACACAGGTGTGGGTGTTGGTGAGGACAAGGCTGGAGATCAATCTATCATGATTAAGTAAGAATGACACCACTGGACACTTTAAAAGGAGGCTGGTGCTTGGCATCATTGTTTCTCTTCTGTTACCATGGTTATCTCTAAAGAAACACGTGCAGTCATCATTCGACTGCACAAAAAAGGCCTAACAGGGAAGAGTATCGCAGCTAGAAAGATTGCACCTCGGTCAACAATCTATCACATCATCAAGGAGAGAGGTTCCATTGTTGCCAAAAAGGCTCCAGGGCGCCCAAGAAAGACCAGCAAGCGCCAGGACCCTCTCTTAGAAGTGTGGTCAGCTGCGGGATGGGGCTACCAGCAGTGCAGAGCTTGGTCAGGAATGGCAGCAGGCAGGTGTGAGGGCATCTGCACTGTGCACTGTGAGACTGCGGAGACTCTTGGAGCAAGGCCTGGTCTCAAGGAGGGCAGCAAAGAAGCCACTTCTCTCCAGAAAAATATCAGGGACAGACTGATATTCTGCAAAAGGTCCAGGGAGGGGACTGCTGAGGACTGGGGGAAAGGTCCAGGGAGCGGACTGCTGAGGACTGGGGGAAAGGTCCAGGGAGTGGACTGCTGAGGACTGGGGGAAAGGTCCAGGGAGTAGACTGCTGAGGACTGGGGGAAAGGTCCAGGGAGTGGACTGCTGAGGACTGGGGGAAAGGTCCAGGGAGTGGACTGCTGAGGACTGGGGGAAAGGTCCATGGAGTGGACTGCTGAGGACTGGGGGAAAGGTCCATGGAGTGGACTGCTGAGGACTGGGGGAAAGGTCCAGGGAGAGGACTGCTGAGGACTGGGGGAAAGGTCCAGGGAGTGGACTGCTGAGGACTGGGGGAAAGGTCCAGGAAGTGGACTGCTGAGGACTGGGGGAAAGGTCCAGGGAGTGGACTGCTGAGGACTGGGGGAAAGGTACAGGGAGAGAACTGCTGAGGACTGAGGGAAAGGTCCAGGGAGTGGACTGCTGAGGACTGGTGGAAAGGTACAGGGAGAGGACTGCTGAGGACTGGGGGAAAGGTCCAGGGAGAGGACTGCTGAGGACTGGGGGAAAGGTGCAGGGAGTGGACTGCTGAGGACTGGGGGAAAGGTCCAGAGAGTGGACTGCTGAGGACTGGGGGAAAGGTGCAGGGAGTGGACTGCTGAGGACTGGGGAAAGGTCCAGGGAGTGGACTGCTGAGGACTGGGGGAAAGGTCCAGGGAGGGGGACTGCTCAGGACTGGGGGAAAGGTCCAGGGAGTGGACTGCTGAGGACTGGGGGAAAGGTCCAGGGAGTGGACTGCTGAGGACTGGGGGAAAGGTCCAGGGAGCGGACTGCTGAGGACTGGGGGAAAGGTCCAGGGAGCGGACTGCTGAGGACTGGGGGAAAGGTCCAGGGAGCAGACTGCTGAGGACTGGGGGAAAGGTCCAGGGAGCGGACTGCTGAGGACTGGGGGAAAGGTCCAGGAAGCGGACTGCTGAGGACTGGGGGAAAGGTCCAGGGAGCGGACTGCTGAGGACTGGGGGAAAGGTCCAGGGAGCGGACTGCTGAGGACTGGGGGAAAGGTCCAGGGAGCGGACTGCTGAGGACTGGGGGAAAGGTCCAGGGAGCGGACTGCTGAGGACTGGGGGAAAGGTCCAGGGAGCGGACTGCTGAGGACTGGAGGAAAGGTCCAGGGAGCGGACTGCTGAGGACTGGGGGAAAGGTCCAGGGAGAGGACTGCTGAGGACTGGGGGAAAGGTCCAGGGAGTGGACTGCTGAGGACTGGGGGAAAGGTACAGGGAGAGGACTGCTGAGGACTGGGGGAAAGGTCCAGGGAGTGGACTGCTGAGGACTGGGGGAAAGGTCCAGGGAGTGGACTGCAGAGGACTGGGGGAAAGGTCCAGGGAGTGGACTGCTGAGGACTGGGGGAAAGGTCCAGGGAGTGGACTGCAGAGGACTGGGGGAAAGTCATTGTCTCTGATGAATCCCCTTTCCGATTGTTTGGGACATCTGGAGAACAGCTTATTGGGAGAAGACGAGGTGAGCGCTACCACCAGTCTTGTCTCATGCCGACTGTAACCGGCATCCTGAAACCATTCATGTGTGGGGTTGCTTCTCAGCCAAGGGAATCGGCTCTCTCACAGTCTCACAGCCTAAAAACACGGCCAAGAATAAAGAATGGGACCAGAATGTCCTCCAAGAGCAACTTCTCCCAACCATCCATGAGCAGTTTGGCCACCAACAATGCCTTTTCCAGCATAAAGCAAAGGTGATAACTAAATGGCTCAGGGAACAAAACATAGAGATTTGGGTCCATGGCCTGGAAACTCCCCAGATCTTAATCCTATTGAGAACTTGTGGTCAATCATCAAGAGACGGGTGGACAAACAAAAACCAACAAATTCTGACAAAATGCGAGCATGGATTGTGCAAGAATGGACGACTATCAGTCAGGATTTGGTCCAGAAGTTGTATGAGAGCAGCCGGGGAGAATTGCAGAGGTCCTGAAGAAGAAGCCGCAACACTGCAAATATTATAGACTTGCTGCAGTAACTCATCTACCTGTCAGTATAAGCTTCTGTTACTCAGAATATGGTGCAATTATATTTCTGTATGTGATAAAAACATCTGACAAACACACAGAAAAACCAGAGGGCAGAGGATCATGGGAAAATAGAAGATAAATATAAGATAGGGGATAGATAGACTCCCATACCATACATACAGATGGGGAGGAGATGTAACCCCTTACTGTCTGTGATTGATTTCAGGGCCTGGTGGAGGAGCTGGAGACGTGTGAGAATGTGCACAGTATGAACACCGCCATACACAGCCTGTTCAGCCTCACCCAGGAGGGGGCACGACTCTGCCATCTGGTTGCACAGGTGAGGAAGCGTTTCAGTGTGTCAGGAAACAGTGTCACACTACAGACTACTATGTGGTCAGGACAATGAACGATGGAGGAAGGCAGCGCTGTCACTAACATAGGGAAGGCTTCTCTACAGTAAGAGCAGCCACACTATGGAGACCCTGACCACAAGAGATGTTACAGAGCCAGCAGAATGGCAGCCATACTGACCATCATATAACAACTATATGTAACACAGTAACACTCCAAATAACTGATAGTGTAGTAGCTGTCACCTGCAGTCCTATGTAACACCACAGATAACAGAGTGATATCTCTGAGTACAGATAATGTAGTAGATGTCACCTGCAGTCCTATGTAACACCACAGATAACACAGTGATATCTCTGAGTAGTCACCTGCAGTCCTATGTAACACCACAGATAACACAGTGATATCCCTCTGAGTACAGATAATGTAGATGTCACCTGCAGTCCTATGTAACAGCACAGATAACACAGTGATATCTCTGAGTACAGATAATGTAGTAGTCACCTGCAGTCCTATGTAACACCACAGATAACACAGTGATATCTCTGAGTACAGATAATGTAGTAGTCACCTGCAGTCCTATGTAACACCACAAATAGCACAGTGATATCTCTGAGTACAGATAATGTAGTAGTCACCTGCAGTCCTATGTAACAGCACAGATAACACAGTGATATCTCTGAGTACAGATAATGTAGTAGTCACCTGCAGTCCTATGTAACAGCACAGATAACACAGTGATATCTCTCTGAGTACAGACAATGTAGTAGTCACCTGCAGTCCTATGTAACAGCACAGATAACACAGTGGTATTTCTGAGTACAGATAATGTAGTAGTCACCTGCAGTCCTATGTAACACCACAGATAACACAGTGATATCTCTGAGTACAGATAATGTAGTAGTCACCTGCAGTCCTATGTAACAGCACAGATATTCTGCCACCCTCTCAGCTCTGCTATACTGGTGCAGGGAGGGTTAATGCGGTAATAATATGTATAGGATTGCCGCCGGTGGAGGAGACCTCCAGGTAAGAATAGAAAGTTTAATTGTTTCCTTGGCTGTGGCTGAACTCCAGTAATGGCGGTGGCGAGAAGTCCAGACCCGGCACAGCTCCGCGGGGGAGAGCGCAGCACATAACATTTCCAATGAGATCTCATCTGCGGGCGGTTCGGAGGGCGACCTCCATACCGCCATACGTGTCACATCATTCACAGTGTAACAATAGAAGACGATGCAGCCCAGTCCCCGGTCTCAGTAACAGCAGTACAGTATAGAGAGCCATGTGGGGACGGGTGTAAGGTGCACTATAGTACTTATATATACACCGCCATAGGACCTGACACAAGGCTGTATACAGTGCAAAAAGTATATATACTTATAGAGCCATATAGTGCCGTACAGTGCACACAGAGCCGTATGTACAAGAATATACCTACTATAATAACTCTCCTATATATAGGAATATACTACTATAATACTGCTCCCTATATATAGGAATATACTACTATAATACTGCTCCCTATATACAGGAATATAACTACTATAATACAAACAGAGAGAGTAAAGAGACGTGCACTCACCAATATGGTATGCCGCTGGGGTGCTTTATTAGAGGTTACTTCCACATATGCAGGGAGGGGGAGGTGGAGGCAGGTGTATTCTCAGGAGTAGACAACAATCGTTTCACGTGTTCCCACGCTTCTTCCGGTCTACGTAGACCGGAAGAAGCGTGGGAACACGTGAAACGATTGTTGTCTACTCCTGAGAATACACCTGCCTCCACCTCCCCCTCCCTGCATATGTGGAAGTAACCTCTAATAAAGCACCCCAGCGGCATACCATATTGGTGAGTGCACGTCTCTTTACTCTCTCTGTTTGTATTACACTCATCTGCTTAGACGGAGCACCCCGAGCCAGGTAGCCGCAGCAGGGGCACCCCATTAGTCCCATCCCATTGTATCCGGTGGCCGGAGATTGCGAGGACGGTGCGATCCATCTCTCCCCTTCTGTGAATAACTACTATAATACTGCTCCTATATACAGGAACATACTACTATAATACTGCTCCTATATACAGGAATATAACTACTATAATACTGCTCCTATATACAGAAATATAACTACTATAATACTGCTCCTATATACAGGAATATAACTACTATAATACTGCTACTATATACAGGAATATACTACTATAATACTGCCCCTATATACAGGAATATAACTACTATAATACTGCTCCTATATACAGGAATATAACTACTATAATACTGCTCCTATATACAGAAATATAACTACTATAATACTGCCTCCTATATACAGGAATATACTACTATAATACTGCTCCTATATACAGGAATATACTACTATAATACTGCCCCTATACACAGGAATATACTACTATAATACTACTCCTATATACAGGAATATAACTATTATAATACTGTTCCTATATACAGGAATATAACTACTATAATACTGCTCCTATATACAGGAATATAACTACTATAATAATGCTCCTATATACAGGAATATAACTACTATAATACTGCTCCCTATATACAGGGATATAACTACTATAATACTGCTCCTATATACAGGAATATACCACTATAATACTGCTCCTATATACAGGGATATAACTACTATAATACTGCTCCTATATACAGGGATATAACTACTATAATACTGCTCCTAAATACAGGGATATAACTACTATAATACTGCTCCCTATATACAGGAATATACTACTATAATACTGCTCCTATATACAGGAATATACTACTATAATACTGCCCCTATATACAGGAATATAACTATTATAATACTGCTCCTATATACAGGGATATAACTACTATAATACTGCTCCTATATACAGGAATATAACTACTATAATACTGCTCCTATATACAGGAATATAACTACTATAATACTGCTCCTATATACAGGAATATAACTACTATAATACTGCTCCTATATACAGGGATATACTACTATAATACTGCTCCTATATACAGGAATATACTACTATAATACTGCTCCTATATACAGGAATATAACTACTATAATACTGCCCCTATATACAGGAATATAACTACTATAATACTGCTCCTATATACAGGAATATACTACTATAATACTGCTCCTATATACAGGAATATACTACTATAATACTGCTCCTATATACAGGGATATAACTACTATAATACTGCTCCCTATATACAGGGATATAACTACTATAATACTGCTCCTATATACAGGAATATACCACTATAATACTGCTCCTATATACAGGGATATAACTACTATAATACTGCTCCTATATACAGGGATATAACTACTATAATACTGCTCCTAAATACAGGGATATAACTACTATAATACTGCTCCCTATATACAGGAATATACTACTATAATACTGCTCCTATATACAGGAATATACTACTATAATACTGCCCCTATATACAGGAATATAACTATTATAATACTGCTCCTATATACAGGGATATACTACTATAATACTGCTCCTATATACAGGAATATAACTACTATAATACTGCTCCTATATACAGGAATATAACTACTATAATACTGCTCCTATATACAGGAATATAACTACTATAATACTGCTCCTATATACAGGGATATACTACTATAATACTGCTCCTATATACAGGAATATACTACTATAATACTGCTCCTATATACAGGAATATAACTACTATAATACTGCCCCCTATATACAGGAATATACTACTATAATACTGCCCCCTATATACAGGAATATACTACTATAATACTGCCTCCTATATACAGGAATATAACTACTATAATACTACTCCTATATACAGGAATATACTACTATAATACTGCTCCTATATACAGGAATATACTACTATAATACTGCCCCTATATACAGGGATATAACTACTATAATACTGCCCCCATATATACAGGAATATAACTACTATAATACTGCTCCTATATACAGGAATATAACTACTATAATACTGCTCCTATATACAGGAATATAACTACTATAATACTGCTCCCTATATACAGGAATATAACTACTATAATACTGCTCCCTATATACAGGAATATAACTACTATAATACTGCCCCCTATATACAGGAATATACTACTATAATACTGCTCCTATATACAGGAATATAACTACTCTAATACTGCTCCTATATACAGGGATATAACTACTATAATACTGCTCCTATATACAGGAATATAACTACTATAATACTGCTCCCTATATACAGGAATATACTACTATAATACTGCTCCTATATACAGGGATATAACTACTATAATACTGCTCCTATATACAGGAATATAACTACTATAATACTGCTCCTATATACAGGAATATACTACTATAATACTGCTCCTATATACAGGGATATACTACTATAATACTGCCCCTATATACAGGAATATACTACTATAATACTGCTCCTATATACAGGAATATAACTACTATAATACTGCTCCTATATACAGGAATATAACTACTATAATACTGCTCCCTATATACAGGAATATACCTACTATAATACTGCTCCTATATACAGGAATATAACTACTATAATACTGCTCCTATATACAGGAATATAACTACTATAATACTGCTCCCTATATACAGGAATATAACTACTATAATACTGCCCCTATATACAGGAATATACTACTATAATACTGCTCCTATATACAGGAATATAACTACTATAATACTGCTCCTATATACAGGAATATAACTACTATAATACTGCTCCTATATACAGGGATATAACTACTATAATACTGCTCCCTATATACAGGGATATAACTACTATAATACTGCTCCTATATACAGGAATATAACTACTATAATACTGCTCCTATATACAGGAATATAACTACTATAATACTGTTCCTATATACAGGAATATACTACTATAATACTGCTCCTATATACAGGGATATAACTACTATAAGGCTGGGTTCACACTATGTATATTTCAGGCAGTATTTGGTCCTCATGTCAGGTCCTCATAGCAACCAAAACCAGGAGTGGATTGAAAACCCAGAAAGGATCTGTTCACACAATGTTGAAATTGAGTGGATGGCCGCCATATAACAGTAAATAACGGCCATTATTTCAATATAACAGCCGTTGTTTTAAAATACCAGCAAATATTTGCCATTAAATGACGGCCATCCACTCAATTACAACATTAAGTGAACAGATCCTTTCTGTGTTTTCAATCCACTCCTGGTTTTGGTTGCTATACAGCCTCACAAATACAGCCTCAAATATACATAGTGTGAACCCAGCCTAATACTGCTCCTATATACAGGAATATAACTACTATAATACTGTTCCTATATACAGGAATATTACTTCTATAATACTGCCCCCTATATACAGGAATATAACTTCTATAATACCGCTCTTTGCTTATTATGATAGTAGCTGCTTCTATTACATATAACTTCTGGCGGCTGTATATGAAGGTGACTTATTAGTCCTCAGTCGCGGTGGTTGTACATAGCGTCATACCAGGTTTATATTTCAGCCTTTGTCTAATAATATCAGCAATTAGCGTTGTACATAATACCGCCTGATAATGAGGCAGAGACGTCTCTGTTCCAGGAAGGATTCAATTAATACGTTTTCCCTTTTTGACTTTTTCATCAGTTTTAATTAGGATGATATTTGTAAAAGCTAAAAGTCAGTGGTGTAAATTATTATACCGCACCCACATCAAGCACCGCACGACAGTGGTCTGCAACGTCAGCCATCGCCTGGAGGATGTGTTCTTCCACTATAACATGTCTGCCATGTGTTATACCGCCAATACATCTGTACAGAGGGACCACAGGTGTCTAATACAAGGATAATGGCTTCTATGTGACTACTGCCTCACTAAGGACATGGCCCAAGGACAAGCTGTGGATCCATCAGTTACACAGGAGGCAGTATTATAGGAGTTATATTCCTGTATATAGGAGCAGTATTATAGTAGTATATTCCTGTATATAGGAGCAGTATTATAGGAGTTATATTCCTGTATATAGGGGGCAGTATTATAGTAGTTATAGTCCTGTATATAGGAGCAGTATTATAGGAGTTATATTCCTGTATATAGGGGCAGTATTATAGTAGTATATTCCTGTATATAGGAGCAGTATTATAGTAGTTATATTCCTATATATAGGGGCAGTATTATAGTAGTTATATTCCTGTATATAGGAGCAGTATTATAGTAGTTATATTCCTGTATATAGGAGCAGTATTATAGTAGTTATATTCCTGTATATAGGAGCAGTATTATAGTAGTATATTCCTGTATATAGGAGCAGTATTATAGTGGTATATTCCTGTATATAGGAGCAGTATTATAGTAGTTATATTCCTGTATATAGGAGCAGTATTATAGTAGTTATATTCCTATATATAGGGACAGTATTATAGTAGTTATATTCCTGTATATAGGAGCAGTATTATAGTAGTTATATCCCTGTATATAGGGGAGCAGTATTATAGTAGTTATATCCCTGTATATAGGAGCAGTATTATAGTAGTTATATTCCTGTATACAGGGAGCAGTATTATAGTAGTATATTCCTGTATATAGGGGCAGTATTATAGTAGTTATATTCCTGTATATAGGAGCAGTATTATAGTAGTTATATTCCTGTATATAGGAGCAGTATTATAGTAGTATATTCCTGTATATAGGAGCAGTATTATAGTAGGTATATTCTTGTATATAGGAGCAGTATTATAGTAGTTATATTCCTGTATATAGGAGCAGTATTATAGTAGTTATATCCCTGTATATAGGAGCAGTATTATAGTAGTATATTCCTGTATATAGGGAGCAGTATTATAGTAGTTATATTCCTTTATATAGGAGCAGTATTATAGTAGTATATTCCTGTATATAGGAGCAGTATTATAGTAGTATATTCCTGTATATAGGAGCAGTATTATAGTAGTATATTCCTGTATATAGTGGCAGTATTATCGTACTGTAGTTATATTCTTATCGTCTTGTATTGTTATGAGCTTTATCTTTTCTTGTTTTTGTCTCTTTATTCGCAGGGAGGAGCGGTTGTCGCCCTTTTTAAAATTTGCCGTCAGGATCACTTTAAGTGTTTGTACCCGTCTGCCCTGAGGACGCTGGCGTCCATGTGTTCGGTGGAGGAGGGGATCCACCAGCTGGAGAAGGTAGGGATCTCTCTGGGATCACTCTAGATCACCTCACATATAGGAGAATCTAGTAGATACATGCAGCTTGTGGTGGGGGGTGCAGCCACTTGTATGATGTGAGCCCAGAGGAGGGGTAACTAGTGGTCTGGACTGCCCCTCCTACATCCTGGCCACTCTGTTACCCCCTCATACAAACCATCAGGACTGTAGCAGTGTGTCACTCTCACAGGCCGCTCACAACTTTTTTGATGCCTTGAAATCCAAGTAAAGTTCAAGGAGCGATCGAAACGCACAAATCCATTACTAGCGACTGAAGCATGGGAGGCTTCTAAATGTCAGTGTGAGAGATCAGTCGTCAGAGGCGCTCCGCTCATATCCATCACAGCCGTGGGACCCCCACTCCGCAAATTACTCCTCATCTCCGTCAGAACGCGGACGTCATCTGCCAGCGAAGGAACGGACAGAGGGAAATGTAGGAAAGGACAGTGACAGCAACATAACAAACCTGTAATAGTAATATAACACCTTGTAATATAACACACCCTGTAATAGTAATATAACACACCCTGTAATATAACACCCTGTAATAGTAATATAACACCCTGTAATAGTAATATAACACACCCTGTAATAGTAATATAACACCCTGTAATATAACACACCCTGTAATAGTAATATAACACCCTGTAATAGTAATATAACACCCTGTAATAGTAATATAACACACCCTGTAATAGTAATATAACACCCTATAATAGTAATATAACACCCTGTAATAGTAATATAACACACCCTGTAATAGTAATATAACACCCTGTAATAGTAATATAACACCCTGTAATAGTAATATAACACCCTGTAATAGTAATATAACACCCTGTAATAGTAATATAACACCCTGTAATAGTAATATAACACCCTGTAATAGTAATATAACACACCCTGTAATAGTAATATAACACCCTGTAATATAACACCCTGTAATATAACACCCTGTAATAGTAATATAACACCCTGTAATAGTAATATAACACCCTGTAATAGTAATATAACACCCTGTAATAGTAATATAACACCCTGTAATATAACACCCTGTAATAGTAATATAACACCCTGTAATATAACACCCTGTAATAGTAATATAACACCTTGTAATATAACACACCCTGTAATAGTAATATAACACACCCTGTAATAGTAATATAACACCCTGTAATAGTAATATAACACCCTGTAATAGTAATATAACACCCTGTAATAGTAATATAACACCCTGTAATATAACACCCTGTAATAGTAATATAACACACCCTGTAATAGTAATATAACACACCCTGTAATAGTAATATAACACACCCTGTAATAGTAATATAACACCCTGTAATAGTAATATAACACCCTGTAATAGTAATATAACACCCTGTAATAGTAATATAACACACCCTGTAATAGTAATATAACACACCCTGTAATAGTAATATAACACCCTGTAATAGTAATATAACACCCTGTAATAGTAATAACACCTGTAATAGTAATATAACACCCTGTAATAGTAATATAACACCCTGTAATATAACACCCTGTAATAGTAATATAACACCCTGTAATAGTAATATAACACCCTGTAATAGTAATATAACACACCCTGTAATAGTAATATAACACCCTGTAATAGTAATATAACACCCTGTAATAGTAATATAACACACCTGTAATAGTAATATAACACACTGTAATAGAAATATAACACCCTGTAATAGTAATATAACACCCTGTAATAGTAATATAACACACCCTGTAATAGTAATATAACACCCTGTAATAGTAATATAACACCCTGTAATAGTAATATAACACCCTGTAATAATATACACACCCTGTAATAGTAATATAACACCCTGTAATAGTAATATAACACCCTGTAATAGTAATATAACACACCCTGTAATAGTAATATAACACCCTGTAATAGTAATATAACACCCTGTAATAGTAATATAACACCCTGTAATAGTAATATAACACACCCTGTAATAGTAATATAACACACCATGTAATAGTAATATAACACCCTGTAATAGTAATATAACACCCTGTAATAGTAATATAACACCCTGTAATAGTAATATAACACCCTGTAATAGTAATATAACACACCCTGTAATAGTAATATAACACCCTGTAATAGCAATATAACACCCTGTAATAGTAATATAACACCCTGTAATATAACACACCCTGTAATAGTAATATAACACCCTGTAATAGTAATATAACACCCTGTAATAGTAATATAACACACCCTGTAATAGTAATATAACACACCCTGTAATAGTAATATAACACCCTGTAATAGTAATATAACACCCTGTAATAGTAATATAACACCCTGTAATAGCAATATAACACCCTGTAATATAACACACCCTGTAATAGTAATATAACACCCTGTAATATAACACACCCTGTAATAGTAATATAACACCCTGTAATAGTAATATAACACCCTGTAATAGTAATATAACACACCCTGTAATAGTAATATAACACCCTGTAATAGTAATATAACACCCTGTAATAGTAATATAACACCCTGTAATAGTAATATAACACACCCTGTAATAGTAATATAACACCCTGTAATAGTAATATAACACCCTGTAATAGTAATATAACACACCCTGTAATAGTAATATAACACCCTGTAATAGTAATATAACACCCTGTAATAGTAATATAACACCCCTGTAATAGTAATATACACACCCTGTAATAGTAATATAACACCCTGTAATAGTAATATAACACCCTGTAATAGTAATATAACACCCTGTAATAGTAATATAACACCCTGTAATAGTAATATAACACCCTGTAATAGTAATATAACACCCTGTAATATAACACACCCTGTAATAGTAATATAACACCCTGTAATAGTAATATAACACACCCTGTAATAGTAATATAACACACCCTGTAATAGTAATATAACACACCCTGTAATAGTAATATAACACCCTGTAATAGTAATATAACACCCTGTAATAGTAATATAACACCCTGTAATAGCAATATAACACCCTGTAATATAACACACCCTGTAATAGTAATATAACACCCTGTAATAGTAATATAACACACCCTGTAATAGTAATATAACACCCTGTAATAGTAATATAACACCCTGTAATATAACACCCTGTAATAGTAATATAACACACCCTGTAATAGTAATATAACACCCTGTAATAGTAATATAACACCCTGTAATAGTAATATAACACCCTGTAATAGTAATATAACACCCTGTAATAGTAATATAACACCTTGTAATATAACACCCTGTAATAGTAATATAACACCCTGTAATAGTAATATAACACCCTGTAATAGTAATATAACACCCTGTAATAGTAATATAACACCTTGTAATATAACACCCTGTAATAGTAATATAACACCTTGTAATATAACACCCTGTAATAGTAATATAACACCCTGTAATATAACACACCCTGTAATAGTAATATAACACCCTGTAATAGTAATATAACACCCTGTAATAGTAATATAACACACCCTATAATAGTAATATAACACCCTGTAATAGTAATATAACACCCTGTAATAGTAATATAACACCCTGTAATAGTAATATAACACCCTGTAATAGTAATATAACACACCCTGTAATAGTAATATAACACCCTGTAATAGTAATATAACACCCTGTAATATAACACACCCTGTAATAGTAATATAACACCTTGTAATAGTAATATAAGACCCTGTAATAGTAATATAACACACCCTGTGATAGTAATATAACACACCCTGTAATAGTAATATAACACACCCTGTAATAGTAATATAACACCCTGTAATAGTAATATAACACCCTGTAATAGTAATATAACACCCTGTAATAGTAATATAACACACCCTGTAATAGTAATATAACAACTTGTAATATAACAGACCCTGTAATAGTAATATAACACCCTGTAATAGTAATATAACACCCTATAATAGTAATATAACACACCCTGTAATAGTAATATAACACCCTGTAATAGTAATATAACACCCTGTAATAGTAATATAACACCCTGTAATAGTAATATAACACCCTGTAATAGTAATATAACACCTTGTAATGGTAATATAACACCCTGTAATAGTAATATAACACCTTGTAATATAACACACCCTGTAATAGTAATATAACACCCTGTAATAGTAATATAACACCTTGTAATATAACACACCCTGTAATAGTAATATAACACCCTGTAATAGTAATATAACACCCTGTAATAGTAATATAACACCTTGTAATGGTAATATAACACCCTGTAATAGTAATATAACACCTTGTAATATAACACACCCTGTAATAGTAATATAACACCCTGTAATAGTAATATAACACACCCTGTAATAGTAATATAACACCCTGTAATAGTAATATAACACCCTGTAATAGTAATATAACACACCCTGTAATAGTAATATAACACCCTGTAATAGTAATATAACACACCCTGTAATAGTAATATAACACACCCTGTAATAGTAATATAACACCCTGTAATAGTAATATAACACCCTGTAATAGTAATATAACACACCCTGTAATAGTAATATAACACCCTGTAATAGTAATATAACACACCCTGTAATAGTAATATAACACCTTGTAATATAACACACCCTGTAATAGTAATATAACACCCTGTAATAGTAATATAACACCCTGTAATAGTAATATAACACCCTGTAATAGTAATATAACACACCCTGTAATAGTAATATAACACCCTGTAATAGTAATATAACACCTTGTAATAGTAATATAACACACCCTGTAATAGTAATATAACACCCTGTAATAGTAATATAACACACCCTATAATAGTAATATAACACCCTGTAATAGTAATATAACACCCTGTAATAGTAATATAACACACCCTGTAATAGTAATATAACACCCTGTAATAGTAATATAACACCCTGTAATATAACACACCCTATAATAGTAATATAACACACCCTGTAATAGTAATATAACACACCCTGTAATAGTAATATAACACCCTGTAATAGTAATATAACACCCTGTAATATAACACACCCTATAATAGTAATATAACACACCCTGTAATAGTAATATAACACCCTGTAATAGTAATATAACACCCTGTAATAGTAATATAACACCCTGTAATATAACACACCCTGTAATAGTAATATAACACCCTGTAATATAACACACCCTGTAATAGTAATATAACACCCTGTAATAGCAATATAACACCCTGTAATATAACACCCTGTAATAGTAATATAACACCCTGTAATATAACACACCCTGTAATAGTAATATAACACCCTGTAATAGCAATATAACACCCTGTAATATAACACACCCTGTAATAGTAATATAACACCCTGTAATAGTAATATAACACCCTGTAATAGTAATATAACACCCTGTAATAGTAATATAACACACCCTGTAATAGTAATATAACACCCTGTAATAGTAATATAACACCCTGTAATAGTAATATAACACCCTGTAATAGTAATATAACACCCTGTGATAGTAATATAACACACCCTGTGATAGTAAAATAACACACCCTGTGATAGTAATAGTAGTATAACAAACCCCTATAATAGGAATACAGTGATATCTCGGTATAAGAGTAACTTGGATTAAGAGCGT
Organism: Dendropsophus ebraccatus; assembly: GCF_027789765.1. Lineage (NCBI taxonomy): Eukaryota > Metazoa > Chordata > Amphibia > Anura > Hylidae > Dendropsophus > Dendropsophus ebraccatus. The sequence continues at coordinate 2,835,771 of NC_091457.1, read as the reverse complement.
TTTGGTATAAGAGCTCACAGTTTTTTAAAATAGTAACTTGGTGTAAGAGCATTGCTGTGGTGTAAGAGCTCCCTGTACTGGGTGGGAGGGGGAGTGGGGGAGGGGCATGGTCTGCATAGCGGGGTCTACAGCCCTGTACTCTGACCCAGGAAGTCTCCCCCACCTTCCAAATCATAGCAGATCCACTTCAAGCTGGGGCTTACATCAGGGGACAGGACGGTGGAGGTAATCTCTTCATAGCTTTAACCCCTCTCTTCCCGGAAAGAGAGTACTGCTATACACTGTGCCCACATCTGTCCTGCTCATTCCCTCCTGCTCCCTGCAGTCTCTGGCCGCCCTTGTGTGCCCCATCGTCTCCATTACTGTACAGTAACTTATATATCACATATCCAGCTGCTGTGTTATCAGGGTTATACAGTTACTATACATTATATACCACATGCTGCTATACTGTACAGTAACTTATATATCACATATCCAGCTGCTGTGTTATCAGGGTTATACAGTTACTATACATTATATACCACATGCTGCTATACTGTACAGTAACTTATATATCACATATCCAGCTGCTGTGTTATCAGGGTTATACAGTTACTATACATTATACACCACATGCTGCTATACTGTACAGTAACTTATATATCACGTATCCAGCTGCTGTGTTATCAGGGTTATACAGTTACTATACATTATATACCACATGCTGCTATACTGTACAATAACTTATATATCACATATCCAGCTGCTGTGTTATCAGGGTTATACAGTTACTATACATTATACACCACATGCTGATTGCTATACTGTACAGTAACTTATATATCACATATCCAGCTGCTGTGTTATCAGGGTTATATAGTTACTATACATTATACACCACATGCTGCTATACCGTACAGTAACTTATATATCACATATCCAGCTGCTGTGTTATCAGGGTTATACAGTTACTATACATTATATACCACATGCTGATTGCTATACTGTACAGTAACTTATATATCACATATCCAGCTGCTGTGTTATCAGGGTTATACAGTTACTATACATTATACACCACATGCTGCTATACTGTACAGTAACTTATATATCACATATCCAGCTGCAGTGTTATCAGGGTTATACAGTTACTATACATTATATACCACATGCTGCTATACTGTACAGTAACTTATATATCACATATCCAGCTGCTGCTGTGTTATCAGTGTTATACAGATACTATACATTATATACCACATGCTGATTTCTATACTGTACAGTAACTTATAATATTACATATCCAGCTGCTGCTGTGTTATTAGGGTTATACAGTTACTATACATTTTACACCACATGCAGCTATACTGTACAGTAACTTATAATATTACATATCCAGCTGCTGCTGTGTTATCAGGGTTATACAGTTACTATACATTATATACCACATGCTGCTGTACTGTACAGTAACTTATATATCACATATCCAGCTGCTGCTGTGTTATCAGGGTTATAAAGTTACTATACATTATATACCACATGCTGCTGTACTGTACAGTAACTTATATATCACATATCCAGCTGCTGTGTTATCAGGGTTATACAGTTACTATACATTATATACCACATGCTGATTGCTATTCTGTACAGTAACCTATATATCACATATCCAGCTGCTGTGTTATCAGGGTTATACAGTTACTATACATTGTACACCACATGCTGATTGCTATTCTGTACAGTAACTTATATATCACATATCCAGCTGCTGCTGTGTTATCAGGGTTATACAGTTACTATACATTGTACACCACATGCTGATTGCTATACTGTACAGTAACTTATATATCACATATCCAGCTGCTGTGTTATCAGGGTTATACAGTTACTATACATTATATACCACATGCTGCTATACTGTACAGTAACTTATATATCACATATCCAGCTGCTGTGTTATCAGGGTTATACAGTTACTATACATTATATACCACATGCTGCTATACTGTACAGTAACGTATATATCACATATCCAGCTGCTGTGTTATCAGGGTTATACAGTTACTATACATTATACACCACATGCTGCTATACTGTACAGTAACTTATATATCACATATCCAGCTGCTGTGTTATCAGGGTTATACAGTTACTATACATTATATACCACATGCTGATTGCTATACTGTACAGTAACTTATATATCACATATTCAGCTGCTGTGTTATCAGGGTTATATAGTTACTATACATTATATACCACCTGCTGCTATACTGTACAGTAACTTATATATCACATATCCAGCTGCTGTGTTATCAGGGTTATACTGTTACTATACATTATATACCACATGCTGCTATACTGTACAGTAACTTATATATCACATATCCAGCTGCTGTGTTATCAGGGTTATACAGTTACTATACATTATATACCACATGCTGCTATACTGTACAGTAACTTATATATCACATATCCAGCTGCTGTGTTATCAGGGTTATACTGTTACTATACATTATATACCACATGCTGCTATACTGTACAGTGCAAAAGGACGCTGGTTGACCTCAGGGAGATCAACCAAAACACCGCAGAGACACCATCACGTGTCTCAACGTCAGTGTATTCTAGAACATTGCCCCCTGGGAAATCGAATATGCAAAAGAACACTGCAGAGACACCATCACATGTCTCGACGTCAGTGAACTAGCCAGACCTTCCCTCCGGGAAGGAACAACCAAGCCAAAGCGTTCTCCAGTCAAGGAAACCACCTCAGCAAGGTATCCATCCACAGACAGCTGTTTCGGGGTTTTTGCCCCTCATCAGTGTGGAGTAGGTTTCTGGCTAGGTTTTCTGGCTCCACACTGATGAGGGGCAAAAACCCCGAAACAGCTGTCTGTGGATGGATACCTTGCTGAGGTGGTTTCCTTGACTGGAGAACGCTTTGGCTTGGTTGTTCCTTCCCGGAGGGAAGGTCTGGCTAGTTCACTGACGTCGAGACATGTGATGGTGTCTCTGCAGTGTTCTTTTGCTATACTGTACAGTAACTTATATATCACATATTCAGCTGCTTCTCATTGTTTCATCTCATCTACATGTTGTTCAGAATAATAATCAGTATATTTGGGGGGTGGAACCAATTGTCTGCAGATCAGTGATTTCTTATGGGAACATTTGCTTTGGTGTAAGAGTGATTTGGATTACAAGCGCCGTCCCGGAACGGATTATACTCCTAATCCAAGGCACCACTGTGTAATAGTTATAGGAATACAAGAAGCATATAACGTGTATAATACAGATCTGGGAGACGTTGCGTTCCCTGCGTGTGACGTAACGCTCCACCTCAGCTGAGTTCTTCTTCTGTTGCTCGGTGTAAATCGTTGTAACATTTAGAGGATTGTTCCCTGATCTCCTCCCATTCTCAGCCGTCTCTGGGTGGAGCCCGTACCCTGCACCACCATCATCACTCTGACCATTACTCTGAGATATGTATATACTGCCATATTGTGTCCTATGTATATATCACACCCCCACTATGTGCTTAGATACACCCGCCCAGCAGACAGTGTCACACATGGTATCACATGTGATTGGCTTAGATACAGTGACAGCAGCAATATGGCTGTACATATAGGAGGTGGGGGATTAGTCTGGTAACATTTGTTTAGCCTCTGTATCTAATCCTACCATGTGTGATACTATCTGCTGTATCTAATCCTACCATGTGTGATACTATCTGCTGTATCTTATCCTACCACGTGTGATACTATCTGCTGTATCTAATCCTACCATGTGTGATACTATCTGCTTTATCTAACCCTACCATGTGTGATACTATCTGCTGTATCTAATACTACCATGTGTGATACTATCTGCTGTATCTAACCCTACCACGTGTGATACTATCTGCTGTATCTAATACTACCACGTGTGATACTATCTGCTGTATCTAATCCTACCGCGTGTGATACTATCTGCTGTATCTAATCCTACCACGTGTGATACTATCTGCTGTATCTAATCCTACCACGTGTGATACTATCTGCTGTATCTAATTCTACCACGTGTGATACTATCTGCTGTATCTAATCCTACCACGTGTGATACTATCTGCTGTATCTAACCCTACCACGTGTGATACTATCTGCTGTATCTAATTCTACCACATGTGATACTATCTGCTGTATCTAATCCTACCACGTGTGATACTATCTGCTGTATCTAATTCTACCACGTGTGATACTATCTGCTGTATCTAATTCTACCACGTGTGATACTATCTGCTGTATCTAATACTACCATGTGTGATACTATCTGCTGTATCTAATTCTACCATGTGTGATACTATCTGCTGTATCTAATACTACCATGTGTGATACTATCTGCTGTATCTAATTCTACCATGTGTGATACTATCTGCTGTATCTAATACTACCATGTGTGATACTATCTGCTGTATCTTATCCTACCACGTGTGATACTATCTGCTGTATCTAATACTACCATGTGTGATACTATCTGCTATATCTAATCCTACCACATGTGATACTATCTGCTGTATCTAATCCTACCACATGTGATACTATCTGCTGTATCTAATCCTACCACATGTGATACTATCCTGTAGGTCTCTTCTGTATGATTTTCCTTGCCGAAAATCTGTGTGATACTCACTTATGTACTGCTGTATCTAAGCCATTTGTAGTATGGCTATGACTGAGGATGAGCCCTGTACTCCAGGCTGGGGAGAGGCACAGTCGGGCCCTTGTTGGTACCACTGTCAGAGGAGGTGTCTCAGCTGTAGAGTTGGATACACTCATTGAGCGGCTGAAGCTTTAATTGTTAGTCTCTGGAGAAATCTCCTTCCCGTCCTGGATAATTACAGGGTGAGTGCGGCGGTGATACGCGGAGCTGGCAGAGCGCAGCGCAGCCCCCGGCTCTTCCTCCCATATTAATAAGTGAGCGGAGCGGCGGCGTCTCATCAATAATCGTCCTGCAGCCACAATATCCCAGGAAACGACGGCCGCTGCCGCTTACTGGGGGAGTGACGCACTCACTGGATGTCCAGGTTAACCCCTCATCTGCCAAATCATTAGTCCCCAGGGAGGGGCCGGGCCCCTGTGTGACCCCACAATCCAGGCTCAGGGGCCCATCTTAAAGTGACAGTAACACAATACCCAACCAGCTGGGCTCTGACATCACTCCAGGAAGACTCCGCCCAACCAGCTGGGCTCTGACATCACTCCAGGAAGACTCCGCCCAACCAGCTGAGCTCTGATATCACTCCAGGAAGGCTCCGCCCAACCAGCTGATCTCTGACATCACTCCAGGAAGGCTCCGCCCAACCAGCTGATCTCTGACATCACTCCAGGAAGACTCCGCCCAACCAGCTGAGCTCTGACATCACTCCAGGAAGACTCCGCCCAACCAGCTGAGCTCTGACATCACTCCAGGAAGGCTCCGCCCAACCAGCTGAGCTCTGACATCACTCCAGGAAGGCTTTGCCCAACCAGCTGATCTCTTACATCACTCCAAGAAGACTCCGCCCAACCAGATGAGCTCTGACATCACTCCAGGAAGGCTCCGCCCAACCAGCTGAGCTCTGACATTACTCCAGAAAGACCCCGCCCAACCAGCTGAGCTCTGACATCACTCCAGGAAGGCTCTGCCCAACCAGCTGAGCTCTGACATCACTCCAGGAAGACTCCACCCAACCAGATGATCTGAACCATGAACCAGGAGGCTCAGGATGAGCATAGCAATGAATTCTGCATAGAGGAGTGTGGTGTCCAACCACAGGTGTTACAGTAATATACACCCCTCGCAAAAGTCTGTACTTATTGTACTTGTGTGGTGATTAAAGTAGTACTGAAGTTTTCCACTAGATGTCACTGTATTATATATGTGTATTTGGAAGCCGCACAGCTAATGTAAAGGGTTATTGTTTCTCTATGTGTTGCCAGAGTCTGTAGACCAGTAGGATTCTTGTTGTCTTCTCTCCTATCACCTCTCCTCTTATTTCTTCTGTTGCACTCTTCACCCACTCACAGCGCACATTAGTAACGCTGGGGAAGTAAGTTACATGGGTGGAGGAGGTGCAAAGGTCTTTCGTGTTGGGCATTGTGGAGGAAGGACGCAAGCCAGATAGCTCTCCACAGCGGTCCTATCTGGGCCCTGGCCCCTTTGCCAGGTCCCCTACTCAGCTCAGTCTTAGCTAGCAACTCATATGGGAAGGACACAAGACAGTACACCTCTCACAACATTCTTACAAGTAATGCTACACAGCACTATGCACTGTAACACCCCTTTTAGGAGAGGACAAGCCAGAGACAACCTCAACCCACGCCAAGGACAAGGATTGTCACAGAGCAGGACAGTTTCCACAAAAGCTAAAGAGCTAGGAACTGATCCGGATAGAGCAAAGTTGCTAAGAGCCTATGAACTCTGTCTCGCAGCTCGGGTTTCAGCAGGGAACCCTCAGCATTCCGCTCATCCCAGGTAACAAGGTCTGAGGCCTGTGTCACCCTCTAGGAAGGTTCAGCCGATTCTAGTGGGCATAAGGTGGTGTGAAGACTAAGCAAAGATCAATACACGGGCACAGGTGTTCTTCTTCTTCTTACAAGTATTCTACCTCATCCTCCAACATCCCGTCAGAGCACATTACTACATGGGTTGTGACTCTCATGGCATCCTCCTCTCTGCTACTCTGCTTCTTGTATTACTCAACACTACTCAGTCAGCACAACTATCTCCTACACTGCATTCCTACTGCAGATTGGTTGCTGTGTTGTCAAGTATTTATTCAGGACTATTGTCAAGTGTGTTCTCCAGTGCTTTATCCAGAGAAACTTCATACTCTTCTGTATGACCTGCTGCACAGTAAACTCATCTTATCTAAGAGACTCTGTGATTTATCGCAATCCACCGACACAGCATACACCGCAACCTTGGGACACTTCCCTTTCTGTAGGTGGCGGTTCCTATAGTCCGTGAGGGTCACTATACCACTCTGGCCATCCGTGATCACTCTAACCCAAGGGACCCCGTAGCAACTCGGCAGGACACTGACCACAGGGCACACAGGTATGGTGGCACACCTGCTTTTAGTTTAAAGGGCCAGTTACACCTTGTTGCACTGTGGTCAGTGACCTGCTGGGCTGCTACGGGGTCCCTTGGTTTGTTATCACGGTGGACCGGGGTGAAGTAGTGACCCTCCCGGACGATTGGCACTGCCACCCACAGAAAGGGGAAATGTCCCAAGGAGTGTGTGAATATTGTGTGGGTGCAGGGCGAAGAATCACAGAGTCTCTTTACCATAAATAATCTCTTGGTTACTCTGATGCTTAGTACTTAGATGCAGTAGAACATACAGCTTTGCCTTGGCAGTATAAGTGACACTTGATAACACACTTGATAATACAGGATCCAGATCTGTGATAGGAGTATAGCGAGGAGTACAGTCGTGCTTACTGAGTTGCGTGCTTAGAGATACTTAGAAGAATCAGAGGAGCAGAGAGGAGGATGTTGGGAGAGTCCGAACCCAAGTAGTACTATGCTCTGCCGGGATTTTGGAGGATGAGGTAGAGATAGAAGAATACTTGAGAGAGAACACTTGTGCCCGTGCATCAACTCTTGCCCTACCAGTGTCGGGGGACCCGTCCTAGAGGGTGACACAAGCCCCAGACCCTGTTACCTGGGATGAGCGGAATGCTGAAGATTTTCTGCTGACAACCGCCCTGCGAGATAAGAGTTCCTAGGCTCCTAGCAACTTTGCTCTATCCGGATCAGTTCCTAGCTTTCATTGGCTTTGTGGATACTGTCCTGCACTGTGACTCTCCTAGTCCACGGCGTGGGTTGAGATAATCTCTGACGTGCCCTCTCCTGTAAGAGTTTTAACACTGCATGGTGTTGAGTAAGGTTACTTGAAGAGAAACTGTTAGTTGCGTCTGCTCTTGCTAACTCACCATACAGGAACCTGACTAAGACTACTCTTCTGAAGCTGGGGGACCTGGCAAAGGGATCACTGTAGGGAGCGTTATAGCTTGCCTCCTTCCCCTACAACGTCCAACACAAAAGAACCACTACACTTCCTCTACCCATGTGACTTCCTATCTCCAGCGTCTCTAAAGTGTGCTGTGAGTGGGTAAAGAGTGCATGAAGAAGTAAAGAGAGAGATGATAAGAAAAAAGAGGAACATGATACTCCCATAGGCTTCACAGATCTATGTGACACACAAATAAACAATAACCCTTTCCATACTTCAGCCGTGCAATATCTGAGTACATACATCTACGATAGCGACATCTAGTGGCGAAACCTTATTATTTACTTACAATAAGTACAGGCTTTTGCGAGGGGTGTAACCAACAGCAACACCCACCACATTGTGGGCTCATTGTTAGTGGGCCTCAGTATTGGGGGCTCAGTATTGGTTGGCTCAGTGTTGGGGGCACTCAGTATTGGTTGGCTCAGTGTTGGGGGCGCTCAGTGTTGGGGGGCTCAGTGTTGGGGGCACTCAGTATTGGGGGGCTCAGTATTTGGTGGGCTCAGTGTTGGTGGGCCTTAGTGTTGGGGGTCTCTTCTGTCCCCTGAGCAGAGGATTCCATTATCTTTCACATTTCTAGTCCACTAATAGAATTAATTCCCTTAAAAGATGCAGGAAGTGCAGAGAAAGCTTTTACAGATGAGGGAATGGCTGGCGTGACATCAGTAAGTGCCCGGGCAGCTCCGGCCTGTGAGGAATTGCCCATAATTCACACCCATAATTACTAGTAATAAAAGCCGCACAAAAGGGGCCAGAAGCAGACGTCACCCAGGCCAGAGCCTTCCCTATACAACACTGCCATCCTGTGGCCATGTGTGTGTACTGCGTGCTGGGGGTTGTATCTGCAGCTATAGATATGTGCATATATATATATGTGTGTGTGTGTACTGTGTGCTGGGGGTTGTATCTGCAGCTATATATATATGTGCATACATACATATATATATGTGTGTGTACTGTGTGCTGGGGGTTGTATCTGCAGCTTTAGATATGTGCATATATATATATATATATATATATATATATATATATATGTGTGTGTGTGTACTGTGTGCTGGGGGTTGTATCTGCAGCTATAGATATGTGCATATATATATATATATATATATATATATATATATATATATATATATGTGTGTGTGTGTACTGTGTGCTGGGGGTTGTATCTGCAGCTATATATATATATGAATACATATATATATATATATATATATATATATATATATATATATATATATATATATGTGTGTAGTGTGTGCTGGGGGTTGTATCTGCAGCTTTAGATATGTGCATATATATATGTGTGTGTGTGTGTGTGTGTACTGTGTGCTGGGGGTTGTATCTGCAGCTATATATATATGTGCATACATACATTTATATATATATATATATATATATGTGTGTACTGTGTGCTGGGGGTTGTATCTGCAGCTATATATATATATATATATATATGTGCATATATATATATATATATATATATATATATATATATATATATATATATATAATATGTGTGTGTGTGTGTACTGTGTGCTGGGGGTTGTATCTGCAGCTATATATATATATGTGCATACATATATATATATATATATATATATGTGTGTGTGTACTGTGTGCTGGGGGCTGTATCTGCAGCTTTAGATATGTGCATATATATATATATGTATATATATATGTGTGTGTGTGTACTGTGTGCTGGGGGTTGTATCTGCAGCTATATATATATGTGCATACATACATATATATATATATATATATATGTGTGTGTGTACTGTGTGCTGGGGGCTGTATCTGCAGCTTTAGATATGTGCATACATATATATGTATATATATATGTATGTGTGTGAGTGTACTGCACACACACACACACAGTGGAACCTTGGTATAACAGTAACTTGGATTGAGAGCGTTTTGCAAGAAGAGATCACAGCTTTTTAAAACTGTAACTATGTGTAAGGCCCCGTTCACACAGAGCAAGAACGGCGGAATTGTCCACCGCGGAATGCCGCCAGCCTCCGTCTCGTACTGACACTATGGGAGGCGCGTGCTGCATCTCTCGGTGCTGAAGAATGAACATGTTCGTTCTTTAGCGTGGGGAGAGGGGCGGTGCACGCCTCCCATAGTGTCAGTACGAGACGGAGGCTGGCGGCATTCTGCGGTGGACAATTTCACCGTTCTTGCTCTGTGTGAATGGGGCCTTAGAGCATTGCTTTGGTGTAAGAGCTCCCTGTACTGGGTTGGAGGGGGAGTGGGGGAGGGGCATAGTCAGCACAGCGGGGTCTACAGCCCTGTACTCTGACCATGGAAGTCTCCCTCACCTTCCAAATCATAGCAGATCCACTTCAGGCTGGGGCTTACATCAGGGGACAGGACTGTGGAGGTAATCGGCTGTAACCCCTCTCTCCCCGGACAGAGAGTGCTGCATGTATGTGCCCACATCTGCCCTGCTCATTCCTTCCTGCTCCCTGCAGTCTCTGTCAGCCCTTGTGTTTCCCATCCTCTCCATTCCTGCTATAATGTGCCTGCACTTACACTCAGCTATACACACTGCTCCTATACAGTGCCTGCACAGTTCTGTGATTCTCACTTTCTGATTGGTCCATGCTGTACACATCCCTTCCCCATTGCTGTCATGTGACCACACAGACCTCTGACAGCAGCTCTGCTACTCTATTCTAGCCTGTTGTACTACGCTCCTGCATTATGGGGATCTACAGCTCCATCCTGTATCTACAAGCTGCTGCTGTGTTATCAGGGTTATACAGTTACTATACATTATATACCACATGCTGCTATACTGTACAGTAACTTATATATCACATATCCAGCTGCTGTGTTATCAGGGTTATACAGTTACTATACATTATATACCACATGCTGCTATACTGTACAGTAACTTATATATCACATATCCAGCTGCTGTGTTATCAGGGTTATACAGTTACTATACATTATACACCACATGCTGCTATACTGTACAGTAACTTATATATCACATATCCAGCTGCTGTGTTATCAGGGTTATACAGTTACTATACATTATATACCACATGCTGCTATACTGTACAGTAACTTATACATCACATATCCAGCTGCTGTGGTATTAGGGTTATACAGTTACTATACATTATATACCACATGCTGCTATACTGTACAGTAACTTATATATCACATATCCAGCTGCTGTGTTATCAGGGTTATACAGTTACTATACATTATACACCACATGCTGCTATACTGTACAGTAACTTATATCACATATCCAGCTGCTGCTGTGTTATCAGGGTTATATAGTTACTATACATTATATAACCACATGCTGCTATACTGTACAGTAACTTATATATCACATATCCAGCTGCTGTGTTATCAGGATTATACAGTTACTATACATTATATACCACATGCTGCTATACTGTACAGTAACTTATATATCACATATCCAGCTGCTGTGTCATCAGGGTTATACAGTTACTATACATTATATACCACATGCTGCTATACTGTACAGTAACTTATATATCACATATCCAGCTGCAGTGTTATCAGGGTTATACAGTTACTATACATTATATACACCACATGCTGCTATACTGTACAGTAACTTATATATCACATATCTAGCTGCTGTGTTATCAGGGTTATACAGTTACTATACATTATACACCACATGCTGCTATACTGTACAGCAACTTATATATCACATATCCAGCTGCTGTGTTATCAGGGTTATATAGTTACTATACATTATATACCACATGCTGCTATACTGTACAGTAACTTATATATCACATATCTAGCTGCTGTGTTATCAGGGTTATACAGTTACTATACATTATACACCACATGCTGCTATACTGTACAGTAACTTATATATCACATATCCAGCTGCTGTGTTATCAGGGTTATACAGTTACTATACATTATACACCACATGCTGCTATTCTGTACAGTAACTTATATATCACATATCCAGCTGCTGTGTTATCAGGGTTATACAGTTACTATACATTATATACCACATGCTGCTATACTGTACAGTAACTTATATATCACATATCCAGCTGCAGTGTTATCAGGGTTATACAGTTACTATACATTATACACCACATGCTGCTATACTGTACAGTAACTTATATATCACATATCCAGCAGCTGTGTTATCAGGGTTATACAGTTACTATACATTATATACCACATGCTGATTGCTATACTGTACAGTAACTTATATATCACATATCCAGCTGCTGTGTTATCAGGGTTATACAGTTACTATACATTATACACCACATGCTGCTATACTGTACAGTAACTTATATATCATATATCCAGCTGCTGTGTTATCAGGGTTATACAGTTACTATACATTATATACCACATGCTGCTATACTGTACAGTAACTTATATATCACATATCCAGTTGCTGTGTTATCAGGGTTATATAGTTACTATACATTATACACCACATGCTGCTATACTGTACAGTAACTTATATATCACATATCCAGCTGCTGTGTTATCAGGGTTATACAGTTACTATACATTATATACCACATGCTGCTATACTGTACAGTAACTTATATATCACATATCCAGCTGCTGTGTTATCAGGGTTATACAGTTACTATACATTATATACCACATGCTGCTATACTGTACAGTAACTTATATATCACATATCCAGCTGCTGCAGTGTTATCAGGGTTATACAGTTACTATACATTATATACCACATGCTGCTATACTGTACAGTAACTTATATATCACATATCCAGCTGCTGTGTTATCAGGGTTATACAGTTACTATACATTATATACCACATGCTGCTATATTGTACATATATCACATATCCAGCTATTGTAAGGGCCCTATTACATGGGACGATTACAGTGCGAAAAATCGTTATAATCGTTCTGTGTAATTGCAGGCAACAATCAAAAAATCGTTTAAATGTCGTTGATTTAGATCTGAAACTAAAATTGTCGTTAATCGTTCACTGTAATTCAACATTCGTTAGCTTATGTTCCGCTTTTTTTTACTAATCGTTCAGTGCATATTGTTTATTGATTTGCTGGGATCAGAAGGAGTAACGATCGTAACTAATGATTATCCTGTGTATTATGGTGAACGATTTCAGGTTAACAACAATCGCAATTGCAATCGTTTATCGTTAGTCGTTAATCATTAAAAATCGCTCTGTGTAAGTGGACCCTAAGGGCCCTATTCCACCGGACGATTATCGTTAGCATAATCGTTAACGATTAACGATCTCAAACGACCGCTATTGCGAAAGACCTGAAAACGTTCACTCATTTCCATGGAACGATAATCGTTACTTATGATCGTAATTGCGATCGTTTCTTCTTCCGTATTTCTTCGCTATTGCGTTCGTATCTATTGCGAACGACCGAACGATGTCTTATTCAATGCGAACGATTTGCGAACGTTTTGCGAACGAGCAACGATAAAAATAGGTCCAGGTCTTATAAAGCGATCAACGATTTCTCGTTCGGTCGTTAATCGTTACTGCATTTCAACCGAACGATTATCGTTTAGATTCGAACGATTTAACGATAATCTGAACGATAATCGTCCGGTGGAATAGGGCCCTAAGACTCTTGATCTTCCTGTCATCTCCTGGATCTTCTGATTGGCTGAGGTAGTAGTGATGTGGGGGACAGGACATACTCCCCCTATGGCGTCCCCCACTCTGGAGATCAGTAGCTATGTGCTCCTAGGTGATGATCTATAGGGGTTATACGCTCCTAGGTGATGATCTATAGGGGTTATATGCTCCTAGGTGATGATCTATAGGGGTTATACGCTCCTAGGTCATGATCTATAGGGGTTATACGCTCCCAGGTGATGATCTATAGGGGTTATACGCTCCTAGGTGATGATCTATAGGGGTTATACGCTCCTAAGTGATGATCTATAGGGGTTGTACGCTCCTAGGTGATGATCTATAGGGGTTATACGCTCCTAGGTGATGATCTATAGGGGTTATACGCTCCTAGGTGATGATCTATAGGGGTTATACGCTCCTAGGTGATGATCTATAGGGGTTATACACTCCTAGGTGATGATCTATAGGGGTTATACGCTCCTAGGTGATAATCTATAGGGGTTATATCCTCCTAGGTGATGATCTATAGGGGTTATACGCTCCTAGGTGATGATCTATAGGGGTTATACGCTCCTAGGTGATGATCTATAGGGGTTATATCCTCCTAGGTGATGATCTATAGGGGTTATACGCTCCTAAGTGATGATCTATAGGGGTTATACGCTCCTAGGTGATGATCTATAGGGGTTATATCCTCCTAGGTGATGATCTATAGGGGTTATACGCTCCTAGGTGATGATCTATAGGGGTTATACGCTCCTAGGTGATGATCTATAGGGGTTATATCCTCCTAGGTGATGATCTATAGGGGTTATATCCTCCTAGGTGATGATCTATAGGGGTTATATCCTCCTAGGTGATGATCTATAGGGGTTATATCCTCCTAGGTGATGATCTATAGGGGTTATACGCTCCTAGGTGATGATCTATAGGGGTTATATCCTCCTAGGTGATGATCTATAGGGGTTATACGCTCCTAGGTGATGATCTATAGGGGTTATACGCTCCTAGGTGATGATCTATAGGGGTTATATCCTCCTAGGTGATGATCTATAGGGGTTATATCCTCCTAGGTGATGATCTATAGGAGTTATACGCTCCTAGGTGATGATCTATAGGGGTTATACGCTCCTAGGTGATGATCTATAGGGGTTATATCCTCCTAGGTGATGATCTATAGGGGTTATACGCTCCTAGGTGATGATCTATAGGGGTTATACGCTCCTAGGTGATGATCTATAGGGGTTATATCCTCCTAGGTGATGATCTATAGGGGTTATATCCTCCTAGGTCATGATCTATAGGGGTTATATCCTCCTAGGTCATGATCTATAGGGGTTATATCCTCCTAGGTGATGATCTATAGGGGTTATATCCTCCTAGGTGATGATCTATAGGGGTTATACGCTCCTAGGTGATGATCTATAGGGGTTATACGCTCCTAGGTGATGATCTATAGGGGTTATACGCTCCTAGGTGATGATCTATAGGGGTTATACGCTCCTAGGTGATGATCTATAGGGGTTATACGCTCCTAGGTGATGATCTATAGGGGTTATACTCTTGTAGGTGATGATCTATAGGGGTTATACTCTTGTAGGTGATGATCTATAGGGGTTATACGCTCCTAGGTGATGATCTATAGGGGTTATATCCTCCTAGGTGATGATCTATAGGGGTTATATCCTCCTAGGTGATGATCTATAGGGGTTATACGCTCCTAGGTGATGATCTATAGGGGTTATACGCTCCTAGGTGATGATCTATAGGGGTTATATCCTCCTAGGTGATAATCTATAGGGGTTATATCCTCCTAGGTGATGATCTATAGGGGTTATACGCTCCTAGGTGATGATCTATAGGGGTTATACGCTCCTAGGTGATGATCTATAGGGGTTATACGCTCCTAGGTGATGATCTATAGGGGTTATACGCTCCTAGGTGATGATCTATAGGGGTTATATCCTCCTAGGTGATGATCTATAGGGGTTATACGCTCCTAGGTGATGATCTATAGGGGTTATACGCTCCTAGGTGATGATCTATAGGGGTTATATCCTCCTAGGTGATAATCTATAGGGGTTATATCCTCCTAGGTGATGATCTATAGGGGTTATACGCTCCTAGGTGATGATCTATAGGGGTTATACGCTCCTAGGTGATGATCTATATGGGTTATACGCTCCTAGGTGATGATCTATAGGGGTTATACGCTCCTAGGTGATGATCTATAGGAGTTATACGCTCCTAGGTGATGATCTATAGGGGTTATACTCTTGTAGGTGATGATCTATAGGGGTTATACGCTCCTAGGTGATGATCTATAGGGGTTATACGCTCCTAGGTGATGATCTATAGGGGTTATACGCTCCTAGGTGATGATCTATAGGGGTTATACGCTCCTAGGTGATGATCTATAGGGGTTATATCCTCCTAGGTGATGATCTATAGGGGTTATACGCTCCTAGGTGATGATCTATAGGGGTTATACGCTCCTAGGTGATGATCTATAGGGGTTATATCCTCCTAGGTGATAATCTATAGGGGTTATATCCTCCTAGGTGATGATCTATAGGGGTTATACGCTCCTAGGTGATGATCTATAGGGGTTATACGCTCCTAGGTGATGATCTATATGGGTTATACGCTCCTAGGTGATGATCTATAGGGGTTATACGCTCCTAGGTGATGATCTATATGGGTTATACGCTCCTAGGTGATGATCTATAGGGGTTATACGCTCCTAGGTGATGATCTATAGGGGTTATACGCTCCTAGGTGATGATCTATAGGAGTTATACGCTCCTAGGTCATGATCTATAGGGGTTATACGCTCCTAGGTGATGATCTATAGGGGTTATATCCTCCTAGGTGATGATCTATAGGGGTTATATCCTCCTAGGTGATGATCTATAGGGGTTATACGCTCCTAGGTGATGATCTATAGGGGTTATACGCTCCTAGGTGATGATCTATAGGGGTTATACGCTCCTAGGTGATGATCTATAGGGGTTATACGCTCCTAGGTCATGATCTATAGGGGTTATATCCTCCTAGGTGATGATCTATAGGGGTTATATCCTCCTAGGTGATGATCTATAGGGGTTATATCCTCCTAGGTGATGATCTATAGGAGTTATACGCTCCTAGGTCATGATCTATAGGGGTTATATCCTCCTAGGTGATGATCTATAGGGGTTATATCCTCCTAGGTGATGATCTATAGGGGTTATACGCTCCTAGGTCATGATCTATAGGGGTTATACGCTCCTAGGTGATGATCTATAGGGGTTATACGCTCCTAGGTGATGATCTATAGGGGTTATATCCTCCTAGGTGATGATCTTTAGGGGTTATACGCTCCTAGGTGATGATCTATAGGGGTTATATCCTCCTAGGTGATGATCTATAGGGGATATACGCTCCTAGGTGATAATCTATAGGGGATATACGCTCCTAGGTGATGATCTATAGGGGTTATATCCTCCTAGGTGATGATCTATAGGGGTTATATCCTCCTAGGTGATGATCTATAGGAGTTATACGCTCCTAGGTGATGATCTATAGGGGTTATATCCTCCTAGGTGATGATCTATAGGGGTTATATCCTCCTAGGTGATGATCTATAGGGGTTATACGCTCCTAGGTCATGATCTATAGGGGTTATACGCTCCTAGGTGATGATCTATAGGGGTTATACGCTCCTAGGTGATGATCTATAGGGGTTATATCCTCCTAGGTGATGATCTTTAGGGGTTATACGCTCCTAGGTGATGATCTATAGGGGTTATATCCTCCTAGGTGATGATCTATAGGGGTTATATCCTCCTAGGTGATGATCTATAGGGGTTATATCCTCCTAGGTGATGATCTATAGGGGTTATATCCTCCTAGGTGATGATCTATAGGGGTTATACTTTATGCCTGAGCATGAAATATCAAATATCCTTAAAGGGATTATCCAGCGCTACAAAAACATGGCCACTTTCTTCCAGAGACAGCACCACTCTTGTCTCCAGTTCGGTGCGGTTTGCAATTAAGCTCCATTCACTTCAATAGAACTGAGCAGCACAACCCCACCCAAGCTGGAGACAAGAGTGGTGCTGTCTCTGGAAGAAAGTGGCCATGTTTTTGTAGCACTGGAGAACCCCTTTAAGGTTTGTTGCTAATGTGAGTGTGATCTGTATCCTGAGGCTTAGTATATACCATATAACTACATATGTGTCACCATCAGCTGTCAGATGCCGCCATCTAGTGGACAAGAGGGGAATCGCAGCCTTACTATACATAGGTTTTGTTCATTAGTATATAGTGTATGATAAGATAGCGCCTATAATACACAGTGATGTCCCAGTACAGGGATAATACACACAGTGATGTCACAGTACAGGGATAATACACACAGTGATGTCACAGTACAGGGATAATACACACAGTGATGTCACAGTACAGGGGGATAATACACACAGTGATGTCACAGTACAGGGATAATACACACAGTGATGTCACAGTACAGGGATAATACACACAGTGATGTCACAGTACAGGGGGGATAATACACACAGTGATGTCACAGTACAGGGATTATACACAATGATGTCACAGTACAGGGATAATACACACAGTGATGTCACAGTAAAGGGATAATACACAGTGATGTCACAGTACAGGGATAATACACACAGTGATGTCACAGTACAGGGGGATAATACACACAGTGATGTCACAGTAAAGGGATAATACACAGTGATGTCACAGTACAGGGATAATACACACAGTGATGTCACAGTACAGGGGGGATAATACACACAGTGATGTCACAGTACAGGGATAATACACACAGTGATGTCACAGTACAGGGATAATACACACAGTGATGTCACAGTACAGGGATAATACACACAGTGATGTCACAGTACAGGGATAACACACACAGTGATGTCACAGTACAGGGGGGATAATACATACAGTGATGTCACAGTACAGGGATAATACACAGTGATGTCACAGTACAGGGGGGATAATACACACAGTGATGTCACAGTACAGGGATAATACACACAGTGATGTCACAGTACAGGGGGGATAATACACACAGTGATGTCACAGTACAGGGATAATACACACAGTGATGTCACAGTACAGGGATAATACACAGTGATGCCACAGTACAGGGATAATACACACAGTGATGTCACAGTACAGGGATAATACACACAGTGATGTCACAGTACAGGGATAATACACACAGTGATGTCACAGTACAGGGATAATACACACAGTGATGTCACAGTACAGGGATAATACACACAGTGATGCCACAGTACAGGGATAATACACACCGTGATGTCACAGTACAGAGATACTACACAGTGATGTCACAGTACAGGGATAATACACACAGTGATGTCACAGTACAGGGATACTACACAGTGATGTCACAGTACAGGGATAATACACACAGTGATGTCACAGTACAGAGGGATAATACACACAGTGATGCCACAGTACAGGGATAATACACAGTGATGTCACAGTACAGGGATACTACACAGTGATGTCACAGTACAAGGGGGATAATACACAGTGATGTCACAGTACAGGGATAATACACAGTGATGTCACAGTACAGGGGGGATAATACACACAGTGATGTCACAGTACGGGGATAATACACACAGTGATGTCACAGTACAGGGATAATACACACAGTGATGTCACAGTACAGGGATAATACACACAGTGATGTCACAGTACAGGGATACTACACAGTGATGCCACAGTACAGGGATAATACACACAGTGATGTCACAGTACAGGGATAATACACAGTGATGTCACAGTACAGGGGGGATAACACACAGTGATGTCACAGTACAGAGGGATAATACACACAGTGATGCCACAGTACAAGGATAATGCACACAGTGATGTCACAGTACAGGGATAATACACACAGTGATGTCACAGTACAGGGGGGATAATACACACAGTGATGTCACAGTACAGGGATAATACACACAGTAATGTCACAGTACAGGGGGATAATACACACAGTGATGTCACAGTAAAGGGATAATACACAGTGATGTCACAGTACAGGGATAATACACACAGTGATGTCACAGTACAGGGGGGATAATACACACAGTGATGTCACAGTACAGGGGGGATAATACACACAGTGATGTCACAGTACAGGGGGGATAATACACACAGTGATGTCACAGTACAGGGATAATACACACAGTGATGTCACAGTACAGGGATAATACACACAGTGATGTCACAGTACAGGGGGATAATACACAGTGATGTCACAGTACAGGGGGGGGATAATACACACAGTGATGTCACAGTACAGGGATAATACACAGTGATGTCACAGTACAGGGATAATACACACAGTGATGTCACAGTACAGGGATAATACACACAGTGATGTCACAGTACAGGGATAACACACACAGTGATGTCACAGTACAGGGGGGATAATACACACAGTGATGTCACAGTACAGGGATAATATACAGTGATGTCACAGTACAGGGATAATACACAGTGATGTCACAGTACAGGGATAATACACACAGTGATGTCACAGTACAGGGATAATACACAGTGATGTCACAGTACAGGGGGGATAATACACAGTGATGTCACAGTACAGGGATAATACACAGTGATGTCACAGTACAGGGGATAATACACACAGTGATGTCACAGTACAGGGGGGATACTACACACAGTGATGTCACAGTACAGGGATAATACACACAGTGATGTCACAGTACAGGGATAATACACACAGTGATGTCACAGTACAGGGGGGATAATACACACAGTGATGTCACAGTACAGGGATAATACACAGTGATGTCACAGTACAGAGATAATACACACAGTGATGTCACAGTACAGAGATAATACACACAGTGATGTCACAGTACAGGGATAATACACACAGTGATGTCACAGTACAGGGGGGATAATACACACAGTGATGTCACAGTACAGGGATAATACACAGTGATGTCACAGTACAGAGATAATACACACAGTGGTGTCACAGTACAGGGGGGATAATACACAGTGATGTCACAGTACAGGGGGGATAATACACACAGTGATGTCACAGTACAGGGGGGATAATACACAGTGATGTCACAGTACAGGGATAATACACACAGTGATGTCACAGTACAGGGATAATACACAGTGATGTCACAGTACAGGGGGGATAATACACAGTGATGTCACAGTACAGGGATAATACACACAGTGATGTCACAGTACAGGGGGGATAATACACACAGTGATGTCACAGTACAGGGATAATACACAGTGATGTCACAGTACAGGTATAATACACACAGTGGTGTCACAGTACAGGGGGGATAATACACACAGTGATGTCACAGTACAGGGGGGATAATACACAGTGATGTAACAGTACAGGGATAATACACACAGTGATGTCACAGTACAAGGATAATACACACAGTGATGTCACAGTACAGGGGGGATAATACACAGTGATGTAACAGTACAGGTTGGATAATACACACAGTGATGTCACAGTACAGGGATAATACACAGTGATGTCACAGTACAGGGATAATACACAGTGATGTCACAGTACAGGGGGGATAATACACACAGTGATGTCACAGTACAGGGATAATACACACAGTGATGTCACAGTACAGGGGGGATAATACACACAGTGATGTCACAGTACAGGGATAATACATACAGTGATGTCACAGTACAGGGGGGATAATACACACAGTGATGTCACAGTACAGGGATAATACACACAGTGATGTCACAGTACAGGGATAACACACAGTGATGTCACAGTACAGGGATAATACACACAGTGATGTCACAGTACAGGGATAATACACACAGTGGTGTCACAGTACAGGGGGGATAATACACACAGTGATGTCACAGTACAGGGATAATACACACAGTGATGTCACAGTACAGGGATAACACACAGTGATGTCACAGTACAGGGATACTACACAGTGATGTCACAGTACAGGGATAATACACAGTGATGTCACAGTACAGGGGGGATAATACACAGTGATGTAACAGTACAGGTTGGATAATACACACAGTGATGTCACAGTACAGGGATAATACACAGTGATGTCACAGTACAGGGATAATACACAGTGATGTCACAGTACTGGAGGGATAATACACACAGTGATGTCACAGTACAGGGGGATAATACACACAGTGATGTCACAGTACAGGGGGGGATAATACACACAGTGATGTCACAGTACAGGGATAATACACACAGTGATGTCACAGTACAGGGGGGATAATACACACAGTGATGTCACAGTACAGGGGGGATAATACACACAGTGATGTCACAGTACAGGGGGGATAATACACACAGTGATGTCACAGTACAGGGATAACACACAGTGATGTCACAGTACAGGGGGATAATACACACAGTGATGTCACAGTACAGGGGGGATAATACACACAGTGATGTCACAGTACAGGGATAATACACAGTGATGTAACAGTGCAGGTTGGATAATACACACAGTGATGTCACAGTACAGGGGGGATAATACACACAGTGATGTCACAGTAGAGGGATAATACACACAGTGATGTCACAGTAAAGGGATAATACACACAGTGATGTCACAGTAAAGGGATAATACACAGTGATGTCACAGTACAGGGGGGATAATACACACAGTGATGTCACAGTACAGGGATAATACACACAGTGATGTCACAGTACAGGGATAATACACAGTGATGTCACAGTACAGGGATAATACACAGTGATGTCACAGTACAGGGATAATACACAGTGATGTCACAGTACAGGGATAATACACACAGTGATGTCACAGTACAGGGGGGATAATACACAGTGATGTCACAGCACAGGGATAATACACACAGTGATGTCACAGTACAGGGGGGATAATACACACAGTGATGTCACAGTACAGGGATAATACACACAGTGATGTCACAGTACAGGGATAATACACACAGTGATGTCACTGTACAGGGGGGATAATACACAGTGATGTCACAGTACAGGGATAATACACACAGTGATGTCACAGTACAGGGATAATACACACAGTGATGTCACAGTACAGGGGGGATAATACACACAGTGATGTCACAGTACAGGGGGGATAATACACACAGTGATGTCACAGTACAGGGGGGATAATACACACAGTGATGTCACAGTACAGGGATAATACACACAGTGATGTCACAGTACAGGGGGATAATACACACAGTGATGTCACAGTACAGGGATAATACACACAGTGATGTCACAGTACAGGGGGATAATACACAGTGATGTCACAGTACAGGGGGGATAATACACACAGTGATGTCACAGTACAGGGATAATACACAGTGATGTCACAGTACAGGGATAATACACACAGTGATGTCACAGTACAGGGATAATACACAGTGATGTCACAGTACAGGGGGGATAATACACAGTGATGTCACAGTACAGGGATAATACACACAGTGATGTCACAGTACAGGGATAATACACACAGTGATGTCACAGTACAGGGATAATACACAGTGATGTCACAGTACAGGGATAATACACACAGTGATGCCACAGTACAGGGATAATACACAGTGATGTCACAGTACAGGGATAATACACACAGTGATGTCACAGTACAGGGATAATACACACAGTGATGTCACAGTACAGGGGGGATAATACACACAGTGATGTCACAATACAGGGATAATACACACAGTGATGCCACAGTACAGGGATAATACACAGTGATGTCACAGTACAGGGATAATACACACAGTATTTGCCACTAGGCACCCGTGGTCCGGTCGGAACACTTTTTTAAATTATTATTTAAAAAAAAAAAACCTCTGTAGACACCGGCCCACGGGTGCCTAGTCCGCGTCGGGGGGGGGGGGGGGGGGGCTTGGAGGGGGGAGACGGGGCGGCCAGGAGCAGGATGGGCAGGCAGGCTGGTTCCCTCCCCCCATGCAGCGCCGCGGTCCCGGATCTTCTCTCCTGCTCGGCGGCGCTCACGTGATGTGACGTCATCGCCGAGCAGGAGAGAAGATCCGGGACTGCGGGGCTGCAGCTGTGAGCTTCCGGCCTCTGTCAGACTGTGTGTGCCGGAAGCTCACCCCCTGCCTCACACCCCGGACCCCCCCAGCCTCTCCCCCCTGCCCCACAGCGTCTGCCCGCCCCCCGGCCTCTTCCCTGCCCCCCCTCCAGCCTCTCCCCCTGAATCCCAGCTTCTCCCCTGCCCCCCTACTTACACACAGTGTAAACATAGCCTTAAAGTGACGGTACCACCAGGCCCAGGCTGAAGCACTGGAGGCGGCCGCCTCACCCTTAGTGGGAAGAAACCCCCGACCCTCTATGACGTGACCCCATTAGAATCAATGGAACCCTATCACAGAGGGTCGGGGGTTTCCCCCACTAAGGGGGGGTCGGCCGCCTCCAGTGCTTCAGCCTGGGCCTGGTGGTACAGTCACTTTAAGCTGCATTGCAGCCATACTAAATTTAAGCATGTGCCAGTGGCCTATTGCGGCTGACCCCAGCAATGATTGTCTTTCACCTCACTAAGGCCAGGAACCTTGGTGAGACAGATCTCCCATCTATGACAGTGCCTTCCACCAGGGGGCGCTCACCACAGCACACTCATACAGCAAAGCAGAAGGAGTGTAAGGTATGGCGGCGGCGGCGGCGGGATGGACGCCAGGTATCCTGCGAGCCTGGGAAGAGCCCCCATAAGGTGCTGAACGTCTGCGCTACCACACTGACGCTTCACAATGTGGGAACACAGCCCAACACCTAGTCCTCCCCGCTAATGGGGCGTCATGAATCCTGGGCCCTAATAATAAGAAGGGTGACCCCAGGGGTTCTGTCACTATCCTCAGAGTGATGTGTGTCGTCCTATTGGATTATGTATTCCTGTGGTATTATGCTGCCACCTAGTGGTAGATGTGTGTATGTCACGTATCCCAGGTATCACTCACACATTACAGTCTCAGAGGGCACAGGGGCAGTCTAATAGAGTGCGGAGGGGACTAGAGTGTCTGGTCTCCTCTCCTTTATTACAAGTGTATGTGCAGCCCACCCTCCGTATGGCACGGTGCATGTCCACTGTCCGCTCAGCCACTTGTAGTTTCAAACAATAATATTTGATGGTAAAGCCGCAAACCCCCCTGGTGACTGTGCCCCCCTATCCTGACCGTACTGTGGGCAATGCACACCCAGCCCACACAGAGACTACAGAGAGACTATGCTGCGTATGGAGCGGAGGACAAGAAAACCTGCAGCTGTATCCACACCTGGAGCCGAGCGAGTCACAAAGCGGAGCAGCGCAGCGCCAAAACTAGGGAAGGCGTCCTCCGAATAACATAATAATGGCTGTAATAATAATAATAATATATAACATGGACTGGCTGGCTGTATCTGCACTCTGTAGTGCTGGGAACGTTACTCACAGTTAGGTCACCAGCAACCTTGACCTCAGATTAACCCTCCCGGCATCACAAAGAGCAGCGACAGCTGACCAGGGACGTTGTTTACATCAGCCATCTCAGAAGGGAGGGAGGAGGAGTAGACAGAGAGAAAGGCTCATTCATAGATTTCAGCACAGCACTGGGGGAAGGAGACTGATGGTAACAAGCGTAGAAGGAATTGTCTCTAGGAGAAGGAGGGGGGATGCTTCCACATGTATTTTACCTAACTGGAATATCCCTCAATCGTATATTTGCATAAAATGTCCATAAAGTGGATGGGGGTGGAGTTTATATTAATTACATGTAAAGTTTTATCCAATAAATGTCCTTAATGGAGAAGTCCAGCAAAAGTTTTAATTAAAGTATTGTATTGTCCCCCAAAAGTTATACAAATCCCCAATATACACTTATTACTGGAAATGCTCATAAAGGGCTTTTTTCTCTGCACTTACTACTGCACCAAGGCGTCACTTCCTGGATAACATGGTGATGTCACTTCCTGGATAACATGGTGATGTCACTTCCTGGATAACATGGTGAGGTCACTTCCTGGATAACACGGTGATGTCACTTCCTGGATAACACGGTGATGTCACTTCCTGGATAAAACGGTGACGTCACTTCCTGGATAACATGGTGAGGTCACTTCCTGGATAACACGGTGACATCACTTCCTGGATAACATGGTGATGTCACTTCCTGGATAACATGGTGATGTCACGACTCCCAGAGCTGTGCGGGCTGTGGCTGCTGGAGAGGATGTTGGCAGAGGGATGCTCAGTGTCCCTCCAGTGCCCTGTGTCCCTCAGTGTCCCCCTGCCATCATCCTCTTCAGCAGCCGCAGCTGCACAGCTCTGGGAGTCGTGACATCACCATGTTATCCAGGAAGTGACATCACCATGTTATCCAGGAAATGACATCACCGTGTTATCCAGGAAGTGACATCACCATGTTATCCAGGAAGTGACATCACCATGTTATTCAGGAAGTGACATCACCATGCTATCCAGGAAGTGACATCACCATGCTATCCAGGAAGTGACATCACCATGTTATCCAGGTAGTGACATCACCATGTTATCCAGGAAGTGACATCACCATGTTATCCAGGAAATGACATCACCGTGTTATCCAGGAAGTGACATCACCATGTTATTCAGGAAGTGACATCACCATGCTATCCAGGAAGTGACATCACCATGTTATCCAGGAAGTGACATCACCATGTTATCCAGGAAGTGACATCACCATGTTATCCGGGAAGTGACATCACCATGTTATCCAGGAAGTGACATCACCATGTTATCCGGGAAGTGACATCACCATGTTATCCAGGAAGTGAAGCCTTGATGCAGTAGTAAGAACACTTTATAAGCATTTCCTGTAATAAGTGTATATTGGGGATTTGTATAACTTTTGGGGGGTAATACAATACTTTAACAAAAATATTTGCTGGACTTCTTGTCAGGAACCGGACAGCAGGACAAGACAAGACAGTGAGCCCTAAGCTCAGCCCCGCCCACTGTCCTCTACCTATTTGCCACAATCCGCCCTAAGATGGCGGCGAGCAACTGGGCGGCGGTCCCTGTACTGGCTTGGTGGGACACAAAGACAAGACAGACAGACAAAACACAATAAAGAATAGTCGACAGTCCGGGTCACAACAATCGGGCAGCGCAGTACAAAAACACAATCCAAAAAGCAAGGTCAATAAACAGGCAATATGGTCAGGGGCAGCAGCTAGCAGGGATAGTCAGAATACAAGGCAAAAATAGTCAGAATAAACAGAGTCAGAAGCAGAGACACGCTCAATATCCGGCACCAGAAGGAGCCTCAGCCAAACACTTATAGGGAACAAGGAGACTGTCCCGGCCCCTATCGGACAAGGCTCCTGGTTCCAAACAGAATCACCTGCGGATCAGAACTGGCAGCAGTGTAACTCCTTAATAGCCAGAGCACACAGCAGACGGGTGGGGCTGAACATCATGATAGAAATAGGCCAGTGTTCAGACAGGGTTCAGGTTACTGCACAAGACATACAAAACACTGAATATCAGCGCCATCTCAGCCGCGCAGCACGAGCCGAGGGGCGCACGGAGTTAATCCCAGGCACATTCATGACACTTCTCCTCTAATATGACAAGTGAGGTTCCACACTGACAGCCCTGGGTGGGGGCAGTCAGTAAGCAGGTCATGGGACAGGCCCTTCCTCCTGTGGGACCCTGGGTGGGGGCAGTCAGTAAGCAGGTCATGGGACAGGCCCTTCCTCCTGTGGGAGCCCTGGGTGGGGGCAGTCAGTAAGCAGGTCATGGGACAGGCCCTTCCTCCTGTGGGAGCCCTGGGTGGGGGCAGTCAGTAAGCAGGTCATGGGACAGGCCCTTCCTCCTGTGGGACCCTGGGTGGGGGCAGTCAGTAAGCAGGTCATGGGACAGGCCCTTCCTCCTGTGGGACCCTGGGTGGGAGCAGTCAGTAAGCAGGTCATGGGACAGGCCCTTTCTCCTGTGGGACCCTGGGTGGGGGCAGTCAGTAAGCAGGTCATGGGACAGGCCCTTCCTCCTGTGGGACCCTGGGTGGGGGCAGTCAGTAAGCAGGTCATGGGACAGGCCCTTCCTCCTGTGGGACCCTGGGTGGCGGCAGTCAGTAAGCAGGTCATGGGACAGGCCCTTCCTCCTGTGGGAGCCCTGGGTGGGAGCAGTCAGTAAGCAGGTCATGGGACAGGCCCTTCCTCCTGTGGGACCCTGGGTGGGGGCAGTCAGTAAGCAGGTCATGGGACAGGCCCTTCCTCCTGTGGGAGCCCTGGGTGGGGGCAGTCAGTAAGCAGGTCATGGGACAGGCCCTTCCTCCTGTGGGAGCCCTGGGTGGGGGCAGTCAGTAAGCAGGTCATGGGACAGGCCCTTCCTCCTGTGGGAGCCCTGGGTGGGGGCAGTCAGTAAGCAGGTCATGGGACAGGCCCTTCCTCCTGTGGGAGCCCTGGGTGGGGGCAGTCAGTAAGCAGGTCATGGGACAGGCCCTTCCTCCTGTGGGAGCCCTGGGTGGGGGCAGTCAGTAAGCAGGTCATGGGACAGGCCCTTCCTCCTGTGGGACCCTGGGTGGGGGCAGTCAGTAAGCAGGTCATGGGACAGGCCCTTCCTCCTGTGGGACCCTGGGTGGGGGCAGTCAGTAAGCAGGTCATGGGACAGGCCCTTCCTCCTGTGGGACCCTGGGTGGGGGCAGTCAGTAAGCAGGTCATGGGACAGGCCCTTTCTCCTGTGGGACCCTGGGTGGGGGCAGTCAGTAAGCAGGTCATGGGACAGGCCCTTCCTCCTGTGGGAGCCTGGGTGGGGGCAGTCAGTAAGCAGGTCATGGGACAGGCCCTTCCTCCTGTGGGACCCTGGGTGGGGGCAGTCAGTAAGCAGGTCATGGGACAGGCCCTTCCTCCTGTGGGACCCTGGGTGGGGGCAGTCAGTAAGCAGGTCATGGGACAGGCCCTTCCTCCTGTGGGACCCTGGGTGGGGGCAGTCAGTAAGCAGGTCATGGGACAGGCCCTTCCTCCTGTGGGAGCACTGGGTGGGGGCAATCAGTAAGCAGGTCATGGGACAGGCCCTTTCTCCTGTGGTAGCCCTGGGTGGGGACAGTCAGTAAGCAGGTCATGGGACAGGCCCTTCCTCCTGTGGGAGCCTGGGTGGGGGCAGTCAGTAAGCAGGTCATGGGACAGGCCCTTCCTCCTGTGGGACCCTGGGTGGGGGCAGTCAGTAAGCAGGTCATGGGGCGGTGGAGAGTAATGTAGCTGTGTCCTGTGATGATGGCATTCGTCTGCTGATCCCTGACAGGTCGCTGATCTCTCCCTGTCTTGTATATTTTATAAGGTTTTCAGTGAAGAGCGCAGCTCTGAAGCTTTATAAAAAAAAGTCCAGCCTCAGGGAATTCATGTAAATTTTGCCGGGATTGGGCAGAATAATTTTCTGTAACTTTTTGTCACTTTTCTCTGTGTGTCCGTCGTTTCTCATTAGTGTCCGTCGTTTCTCATTAGTGTCCATCACCGGAGAAATGCTAGCGAGCCAAAACGGTGATGGCGGCCGGTGTAATGCCATCCATTATGGATGAGTGAGTAATAAGAGAGCTGTCCGGGCTGTCCGGGTGCTGTCACTCCTGTCACACTGACAGCTCATCAGTCGGGTCAGCCGCCCATTAATAATGCACGGCCCCGCTCCTGCCGCTCTCTGCACAGCGGACGGGGACGGTCAGCAGTCTCAGATAGAAAGCGTCTCATCTCTTATTCATCACAAGCCTCAGGATGGCGGCGAGGAGACCCTTCATCCTGGCCAGAGAGGCACATCAGACCCTCGCCCTCTGTCTGTATAGTCTGGCCCAGAAAGAGAGGCTAGATAGTGCCCCCTAGTGGCCAGAGCCCAAGCCACATATCCCACTAGCCACTTATCAAGGTATCTGTGTGAGAGATTGCAACCCCCTGTACCAGCTGTGTACAGTGTGTGTGTGTGTGTATATATATATACACACATACATACATACATACGCACATACGCACATACGCACTACCGTTCAAAAGTTTGGGGTCACACCATACGGTCCAGCTGCTCCCACAATGGGGTGGTGATCTGGTGACTGCGCTGGCCACTCCATTACCTATGATAGAATACCAGCTGCTGCTTCTGCTGGAAATAGTTCTTGCACAATTTGGAGGTGTTTAGGGTCATTGTCCTGTTGTAGGATGAAATTGGCTCCAACCAAGCGCTGCCCACTGGGTATGGCATGGCGGTGCAGAGTGATGGCCTTCCTTATTCACAATCCCTATTACCCTGTACAAATCTCCCACCTTACCAGCACCAACCCCAGACCATCACATGACCTCCACCATGTATAACAGATGGCGTCAGGCATTCTTCCAGCATCTTCTCATTTCTTCTGCCTCTCACAAACCTTCTTCTTTGTCATCCAAACACCTCAAACTTGGATTCATCCATCGTCCACAACACTTTTTTCCAGTCTTCCTCTGTCCAATCTCTGTGTTCTTTTGCCCATCTTATTCTTTTTCTTTTATTGGCCAGTCTCAGATATGGCTTTTCCTTTGCCACTCTGCCCTGAAGCCAAAATCCGGCAGCCGCCTCTTCCCTGTAGATGGTGACACTGGTGTTTTGTGGGTACTATGTAATGAAGATGCCAGTTGGGGACCTGTGAGGCGTCTGTTTCTCATACTAGAGACTCTAATGTGCTTATCTTCTTGCTTAGTTGTGCAACGTGGCCTCCCACTTCTTTTTCTACTCTGGTTAGAGCCTGTTTGTGCTGTCCTCTGAAGGGAGTAGTATACACCGTTGTAGGAAATCTTCAATTTCTTAGCAATTTCTGGCATGGAATAGCCTTCATTTCTAAGAAGAAGAATAGACTGTCGAGTTTCAGATGAAAGTTCTCTTTTTCTGGCCATTTTGAGCGTTTAATTGACCCCACAAATGTGATGCTCCAGAAACACAATCTGCTCAAAGGAAGGTCAGTTTTGTAGCTTCTGTAACCAGCTAGACTGTTTTCAGATGTGTGAACATGATTGCACAAGGGTTTTCTAATCATCAATTATCCTTCTGAGCCAATGAGCAAACACCTTGTACCATTAGAAGACTGGAGTGATAGTTGCTGGAAATGGGCCTCTATACACCTATGTAGATATTGCCCCAAACACCCGACATTTGCAGCTAGAATAGTCACTTACCACATTAGCAATGTATAGAGTGGGTTGGTTTAAAGTTATCTGCATTGAGAAGCACAGTGCTTTTCCTTCAGAAATAAGGACATTTCAATGTGACCCCAAACTTTTGAACGGTAGTGTATATATTGTTGTGTGTGTATATATATATTCAGGGGAAGGATATATATATATATATACAGCCTGTGTAATCCCCATCCTCCCCCTGCATCTCCTATCTATCTATCGTTCTATCTATCTATCTCCTATCTATCTATCTATCTATCTATCTCCTATCTATCTATCTATCTCCTATCTATCTATCTATCTATCTCCTATCTATCTATCTATCTATCTATCTATCTATCTATCTATCTCCTATCTATCTATCTATCTATCTACCTCCTATCTATCTATCTATCTATCTACCTCCTATCTATCTATCTCCTATCTATCTCCTATCTATCTATCTCCTATCTATCTATCTACCTCCTATCTATCTATCTATCTATCTATCTATCTATCTATCTCCTATCTATCTATCTATCTATCTATCTATCTATCTATCTATCTATCTATATATCTATCTATCTCCTATCTATCTCCTATCTATCTATCTATCTATCTATCTATCTATCTATCTATCTCCTATCTATCTATCTATCTATCTATCTATCTATCTATCTATCTATCTATCTCCTATCTATCTATCTCCTATCTATCTATCTATCTATCTATCTATCTCCTATCTATCTATCTATCTCCTATCTATCTATCTCCTATCTATCTATCTATCTATCTATCTATCTCCTATCTATCTATCTATCTATCTATCTATCTCCTATCTATCTATCTATCTATCTATCTATCTATCTATCTATCTATATATCTATCTATCTCCTATCTATCTCCTATCTATCTATCTATCTATCTATCTATCTATCTATCTATCTCCTATCTATCTATCTATATCTATCTATCTATCTATCTATCTATCTATCTATCTCCTATCTATCTATCTCCTATCTATCTATCTATCTATCTATCTCCTATCTATCTATCTATCTATCTATCTCCTATCTATCTATCTCCTATCTATCTCCTATCTATCTCCTATCTATCTCCTATCTATCTATCTATCTATCTATCTATCTATCTATCTATCTATCTATCTATCTATCTCCTATCTATCTATCTATCTATCTTCTATCTATCTATCTATCTCCTATCTATCTATCTATCTATCTATCTATCTCCTATCTATCTATCTATCTCCTATCTATCTATCTATCTATCTATCTATCTATCTCCTATCTATCTATCTATCTATCTATCTATCTATCTATCTATCTCCTATCTATCTATCTATCTATCTATCTATCTCCCTATCTCCTATCTATCTATCTATCTCCTATCTATCTCCTATCTATCTATCTATCTATCTATATATCTATCTCTCTATCTCCTATCTATCTATCTATCTCCTATCTATCTATCTATCTATCTATCTATCTATCTATCTCCTATCTATCTCCTATCTATCTATCTATCTATCTATCTATCTATCTATCTATCTATCTATCTATCTCCTGTCTCTCTATCTATCTATCTATCTATCTATCTATCTATCTATTATCTATCTATCTATCTATCTCCTGTCTCTCTATCTATCTATCTATCTATCTATCTATCTATTATCTATCTATCTATCTATCTCCTATCTATCTATCTTCTATCTATCTATCTATCTATCTATCTTCTATCTATCTATCTATCTATCTCCTATCTATCTATCTATCTATCTATCTATCTATCTATCTCCTATCTATCTCCTATCTATCTATCTATCTATCTATCTATCTCCTATCTATCTATCTATCTATCTATCTCCTATCTCTCTCCTATCTATCTATCTCCTATCTATCTATCTATCTATCTATCTATCTATCTATCTCCTATCTATCTATCTATCTATCTATCTCCTATCTATCTATCTATCTATCTATCTCCTATCTATCTATCTATCTATCTATCTATCTATCTATCTATCTATCTCCTATCTATCTCCTATCTATCTATCTATCTATCTATCTCCTATCTATCTATCTATCTATCTATCTATCTCCTATCTATCTATCTATCTATCTATCTATCTATCTATCTATCTATCTATCTCCTATCTATCTTTCTATCTATCTATCTCTTATCTATCTATCTATCTCCTATCTATCTATCTATCTATCTATCTATCTATCTCCTATCTATCTATCTATCTATCTATCTATCTATCTATCTCCTATCTATCTATCTATCTATCTATCTATCTATCTCCTATCTATCTATCTATCTATCTATCTATCTATCTATCTCCTATCTATCTATCTATCTATCTATCTATCTATCTATCTATCTATCCCCTATCTATCTATCTATCTATCTATCTCCTATCTATCTATCTATCTCCTATCTATCTCCTATCTATCTATCTCCTATCTATCTATCTCCTACCTATCTCCTATCTATCTATCTATCTCCTATCTATCTATCTATCTATCTATCTATCTCCTATCTATCTATCTCCTATCTATCTATCTATCTCCTATCTATCTATCTATCTATCTCCTATCTATCTATCTCCTATCTATCTATCTATCTCCTATCTATCTATCTCCATGTGCTATGGGTGCTTTGCTGTGATTCGCTATGGGTGTGATGCTGTGGGTGCTGTACTATGGGTGCTGTGTGATGCTATGGGTGTGATGCTGTGGGTGCTGTGTGATGCTGTGTGATGCTGTACTATGGGTGCTGTACTATGGGTGCTGTGTGATGCTGTGTGATGCTGTACTATGGGTGCTGTGTGATGCTGTGGGTGCTGTACTATGGGTGCTGTGTGATGCTGTACTATGGGTGCTGTGTGATGCTGTGTGATGCTGTGTGATGCTGTACTATGGGTGTTGTGTGATGCTGTGTGATGCTGTACTATGGGTGCTGTGTGATGCTGTGGGTGCTGTACTATGGGTGCTGTGTGATGCTGTACTATGGGTGCTGTGTGATGCTGTGGGTGCTGTACTATGGGTGCTGTGTGATGCTGTACTATGGGTGCTGTGTGATGCTGTACTATGGGTGCTGTGTGATGCTGTGGGTGCTGTACTATGGGTGCTGTGTGATACTGTACTATGGGTGCTGTGTGATGCTGTACTATGGGTGCTGTGTGATGCTGTGGGTGTTGTACTATGGGTGCTGTGTGATGGTGTGGGTGCTGTGTGATACTGTACTATGGGTGCTGTGTGATACTGTACTATGGGTGCTGTGTGATGCTGTGGGTGTTGTACTATGGGTGCTGTGTGATGCTGTGGGTGCTGTGTGATGGTGTGGGTGCTGTACTAT
This sequence comes from Dendropsophus ebraccatus, assembly GCF_027789765.1. Lineage (NCBI taxonomy): Eukaryota > Metazoa > Chordata > Amphibia > Anura > Hylidae > Dendropsophus > Dendropsophus ebraccatus. The sequence goes on along the minus strand of NC_091457.1, from coordinate 2,801,507 downwards.
GGGTGCTGTACTATGGGTGCTGTGTGATGGTGTGGGTGCTGTACTATGGGTGCTGTGTGATGGTGTGGGTGCTGTATTATGGGTGCTGTGTGATGGTGTGGGTGCTGTACTATGGGTGCTGTGGGTGCTGTGGGTGCTGTACTATGGGTGCTGTGTGATGCTGTACTATGGGTGCTGTGTGATGCAGTGGGTGCTGTGTGATGCTGTGGGTGCTGTACTATGGGTGCTGTGTGATGGTGTGGGTGCTGTATTATGGGTGCTGTGTGATGGTGTGGGTGCTGTACTATGGGTGCTGTGGGTGCTGTGGGTGCTGTACTATGGGTGCTGTGTGATGCTGTACTATGGGTGCTGTGCGATGCAGTGGGTGCTGTGTGATGCTGTGGGTGCTGTACTATGGGTGCTGTGTGATGGTGTGGGTGCTGTATTATGGGTGTTGTGTGATGGTGTGGGTGCTGTACTATGGGTGCTGTGTGATGGTGTGGGTGCTGTATTATGGGTGCTGTGTGATGGTGTGGGTGCTGTACTATGGGTGCTGTGTGATGGTGTGGGTGCTGTATTATGGGTGCTGTGTGATGGTGTGGGTGCTGTACTATGGGTGCTGTGGGTGCTGTGTGATGCAGTGGGTGCTGTGTGATGCAGTGGGTGCTGTGTGATGCAGTGGGTGCTGTGTGATGCAGTGGGTTCTGTACTATGGGTGCTGTGTGATGCTGTGGGTGCTGTACTATGGGTGCTGTACTATGGGTGCTGTGTGATGCTGTGGGTGCTGTACTATGGGTGCTGTGTAATGCTGTAGGTGCTGTGCTGTGTGATGCTGTGGGTGCTGTGTGATGCTGTGGGTGCTGTACTATGGGTGCTGTACTATGGGTGCTGTACTATGGGTGCTGTACTATGGGTGCTGTACTATGGGTGCTGTGTGATGCTGTGGGTGCTGTACTATGGGTGCTGTGTAATGCTGTGGGTGCTGTGCTGTGTGATGCTGTGGGTGCTGTACTATGGGTGCTGTGTGATGCTGTGGGTGCTGTGTGATGCTGTGGGTGCTGTACTATGGTTGCTGTACTATGGGTGCTGTGTGATGCTGTGGGTGCTGTACTATGGGTGCTGTGTGATGCTGTGGGTGCTGTACTATGGGTGCTGTGTGATTCTGCCTGTCCTGCTGCCTGTCCTGTGTGTATACATGGTGTGAGCAGTAATCCTGAGTGTAAACATAGCCTGAGTGGGAGCAGTAATCCTGAGTGGGAGCAGTAATCCCGAGTTGGAGCATAGCCTGAGTGTGAGCAGTAATCCTGAGTGGGAGCAGTAATCCTGAGTGGGAGAATAGCCTGAGTGGGAGCAGTAATCCTGAGTGGGAGCATAGCCTGAGTGGGAGCAGTAATCCTGAGTGGGAGCAGTAATCCTGAGTGGGAGCATAGCCTGAGTGGGAGCAGTAATCCTGAGTGGGAGCAGTAATCCTGAGTGGGAGCATAGCCTGAGTGGGAGCATAGCCTGAGTGGGAGCAGTAATCCTGAGTGGGAGCAGTAATCCTGAGTGGGAGCAGTAATCCTGAGTGGGAGCAGTAATCCTGAGTGGGAGCATAGCCTTAGTGTATAGCCTCGTATAGACTACAATCCCTGTTTGTTTTACACGATGGAGGTTGTAGTAATCCTCGGGGGGGTGCTGTGTACAGTGATGTGCTATATCCGGTATGAGGGGTCGCAGGGACAGTGATATATCCGGTATGAGGGGTCGCAGGGACTCTCACCTGTCAGGGGTTAATCTGCCCTTATATACAGCCGGAGCTGCACTTCTGAACAGCAGCTCTTGGGGGCGACAGTCATCGCTTTTTCCAGTTTCTGTGACTTTGGCCGTTAGAGGACGGCGGGGAGCGCGGAGAGAAGGCGCGGCGGATCCTTCTAATCCCACAAGGAATATCCGTCAGATGGAGTCACAATCTCTCAGCAGGAAAAGCCTAATCCATCCTGACAGAATTCAGACCAAAACAACCAGAACCAATCAATCAATTAGACAACGATTAATACTCATTTATTCTATTTAGGGAGAAACGGATAATAATCCAATAAGTCAAAATGGCGCCAGAACCGAGCGATTCTCCACGCCGCAAACACGGAGAGGAATATTCACTACTAATGTGTTTGACCTCCTATAAAAACATAGAAAAACTTCTCAGGGGATAGATAGATAGATAGATAGATAGATAGATAGATAGGAGATAGATAGATAGATAGATAGATAGATAGATAGATAGATAGATAGGAGATAGATAGATAGATAGATAGATAGATAGATAGATAGATAGGAGATAGATAGGAGATAGATAGATAGATAGATAGATAGATAGATAGATAGATAGATAGATAGATAGGAGATAGATAGATAGATAGATAGATAGATAGGAGATAGATAGATAGATAGATAGGAGATAGATAGATAGATAGATAGGAGATAGATAGATAGATAGATAGGAGATAGATAGATAGATAGATAGATAGATAGATAGATAGATAGATAGGAGATAGATAGATAGATAGATAGATAGATAGATAGATAGATAGGAGATAGATAGATAGATAGATAGATAGATAGGAGATAGATAGATAGATAGATAGGAGATAGATAGATAGATAGATAGGAGATAGATAGATAGATAGATAGATAGATAGATAGATAGATAGATAGATAGATAGATAGGAGATAGATAGATAGATAGATAGATAGATAGGAGATAGATAGATAGATAGATAGATAGATAGATAGATAGATAGATAGATAGGAGATAGATAGATAGGAGATAGATAGATAGGAGATAGATAGATAGATAGATAGATAGATAGATAGATAGATAGATAGGAGATAGATAGATAGATAGATAGATAGATAGATAGATAGATAGATAGATAGATAGATAGGAGATAGATAGATAGATAGATAGGAGATAGATAGATAGATAGATAGATAGATAGATAGATAGGAGATAGATAGATAGGAGATAGATAGGAGATAGATAGATAGATAGATAGATAGGAGATATATAGATAGATAGATAGATAGGAGATAGATAGATAGATAGATAGGAGATAGATAGATAGATAGATAGGAGATAGATAGATAGGAGATAGATAGATAGATAGGAGATAGATAGATAGGAGATAGATAGATAGGAGATAGATAGATAGGAGATAGATAGATAGGAGATAGATAGATAGATAGATAGATAGATAGATAGATAGGAGATAGATAGATAGATAGATAGGAGATAGATAGATAGGAGATAGATAGGAGATAGATAGATAGATAGATAGGAGATAGATAGATAGGAGATAGATAGATAGATAGATAGATAGATAGATAGATAGATAGATAGATAGATAGATAGGAGATAGATAGATAGGAGATAGATAGGAGATAGATAGATAGATAGATAGATAGATAGATAGATAGGAGATAGATAGATAGATAGATAGGAGATAGATAGATAGATAGGAGATAGATAGGAGATAGATAGATGATAGATAGATAGATAGATAGATAGGAGATAGATAGATAGATAGGAGATAGATAGATAGGAGATAGATAGGAGATAGATAGATAGATAGATAGATAGGAGATAGATAGATAGGAGATAGATAGATAGATAGATAGATAGATAGATCGATAGGAGATAGATAGATAGGAGATAGATAGATAGGAGATAGATAGATAGGAGATAGATAGATAGATAGATAGGAGATAGATAGATAGATAGATAGATAGATAGATAGGAGATAGGAGATAGATAGATAGATAGGAGATAGATAGATAGATAGATAGATAGATAGATAGATAGATAGATAGATAGATAGATAGGAGATAGATAGATAGATAGGAGATAGATAGATAGATAGGAGATAGATAGATAGATAGATAGATAGATAGATAGATAGATAGATAGATAGATAGATAGATAGATAGATAGGAGATAGATAGGAGATAGATAGATAGATAGGAGATAGATAGATAGGAGATAGATAGATAGATAGATAGGAGATAGATAGGAGATAGGAGATAGATAGATAGGAGATAGATAGATAGATAGATAGATAGATAGATAGATAGATAGGAGATAGATAGGAGATAGATAGGAGATAGATAGATAGATAGATAGATAGGAGATAGATAGATAGATAGGAGATAGATAGATAGATAGATAGGAGATAGATAGATAGGAGATAGATAGATAGATAGGAGATAGATAGATAGGAGATAGATAGATAGGAGATAGATAGATAGGAGATAGATAGATAGGAGATAGATAGATAGATAGATAGATAGATAGGAGATAGATAGATAGATAGATAGGAGATAGATAGATAGGAGATAGATAGGAGATAGATAGATAGATAGATAGGAGATAGATAGATAGGAGATAGATAGATAGATAGATAGATAGATAGATAGATAGATAGATAGATAGATAGATAGATAGGAGATAGATAGATAGGAGATAGATAGGAGATAGATAGGAGATAGATAGATAGATAGATAGATAGATAGATAGATAGGAGATAGATAGATAGATAGATAGGAGATAGATAGATAGATAGGAGATAGATAGGAGATAGATAGATGATAGATAGATAGATAGATAGATAGGAGATAGATAGATAGATAGATAGGAGATAGATAGATAGGAGATAGATAGGAGATAGATAGATAGATAGATAGGAGATAGATAGATAGGAGATAGATAGATAGATAGATAGATAGATAGATAGATAGATAGATCGATAGGAGATAGATAGATAGGAGATAGATAGATAGGAGATAGATAGATAGGAGATAGATAGATAGATAGATAGGAGATAGATAGATAGATAGATAGGAGATAGGAGATAGGAGATAGATAGATAGATAGGAGATAGATAGATAGATAGATAGATAGATAGATAGATAGGAGATAGATAGATAGATAGATAGATAGATAGGAGATAGATAGATAGATAGGAGATAGATAGATAGATATAAAAGTATATCAGCAGCACAAAATCCTAGTGAGGTGGGTGCCAGTTGTAGTTCCAACCACGAACTCTTTATATATTGAGGTAAATTCAACGGCACTCCAAAGGATAGTGGAAACAAAATTTGTGATTTATTCCAGTGTGCAAATCATACACAGCACAGCAATCTCTGAGGCAACGTTTCTGTGGCCTCACGCCACCATTTTCAAGCCTCAGAGATTGCTGTGCTGTGTATGATTTGCACACTGGAATAAATCACAAATTTTGTTTCCACTATCCTTTGGAGTGCCGTTGAATTTACCTCAATAGATAGATAGATAGATAGATAGATAGATAGATAGGAGATAGATAGGAGATAGATAGGAGATAGATAGATAGATAGATAGATAGATAGATAGATAGATAGATAGATAGGAGATAGATAGATAGATAGGAGATAGATAGATAGGAGATAGATAGATAGATAGATAGGAGATAGATAGGAGATAGGAGATAGATAGATAGGAGATAGATAGATAGATAGATAGATAGATAGATAGATAGATAGATAGATAGATAGGAGATAGATAGGAGATAGATAGGAGATAGATAGATATATAGATAGATAGATAGATAGATAGGAGATAGATAGGAGATAGATAGATAGGAGAGAGATAGATAGATAGGAGAGAGATAGGAGATAGATAGATAGATAGGAGATAGATAGGAGATAGATAGGAGATAGATAGATAGGAGATAGATAGGAGATAGATAGATAGATAGATAGGAGATAGATAGATAGAGAGATAGATAGATAGATAGATAGGAGATAGATAGGAGATAGATAGGAGATAGATAGATATATAGATAGATAGATAGATAGATAGATAGATAGGAGATAGATAGGAGATAGATAGATAGGAGAGAGATAGATAGATAGGAGAGAGATAGGAGATAGATAGATAGATAGGAGATAGATAGATAGATAGATAGATAGATAGATAGATAGGAGATAGATAGATAGATAGATAGATAGATAGATAGATAGGAGATAGATAGGAGATAGATAGATAGGAGATAGATAGATAGGAGATAGATAGATAGATAGATAGATAGATAGATAGATAGATAGATAGATAGATAGATAGATAGATAGGAGATAGATAGACAGATAGATAGATAGGAGATAGATAGATAGATAGATAGATAGAAGATAGATAGATAGATAGATAGATAGATAGATAGATAGATAGGAGATAGATAGATAGATAGATAGATAGATAGATAGGAGATAGATAGATAGGAGATAGATAGATAGATAGATAGATAGATAGGAGATAGATAGATAGAGAGATAGATAGATAGATAGATAGATAGATAGGAGATAGATAGGAGATAGATAGATAGGAGATAGATAGATAGATAGATAGATAGATAGATAGATAGATAGGAGATAGATAGATAGATAGATAGATAGATAGATAGATAGATAGGAGATAGATAGACAGATAGATAGATAGGAGATAGATAGATAGATAAGAGATAGATAGATAGATAGATAGGAGATAGATAGATAGATAGATAGGAGATAGATAGATAGATAGATAGATAGATAGATAGATAGGAGATAGATAGGAGATAGATAGGAGATAGATAGATAGATAGATAGATAGATAGATAGATAGATAGGAGATAGATAGGAGATAGATAGATAGATAGGAGATAGATAGGAGATAGATAGATAGATAGATAGGAGATAGATAGATAGATAGATAGATAGGAGATAGATAGATAGATAGATAGGAGATAGATAGATAGATAGATAGATAGATAGGAGATAGATAGATAGGAGATAGATAGATAGATAGATAGATAGATAGGAGATAGATAGATAGATAGATAGATAGATAGATAGGAGATAGATAGATAGATAGATAGATAGGAGATAGATAGATAGATAGATAGATAGATAGATAGATAGATGATAGATAGGAGATAGATAGATAGATAGATAGGAGATAGATAGATAGATAGGAGATAGATAGAGAGGAGATAGATAGATAGATAGATAGATAGATAGATAGATAGATAGGAGATAGATAGATAGATAGATAGATAGATAGATAGATAGGAGATAGATAGAGATAGATAGATAGGAGATAGATAGGAGATAGATAGGAGATAGATAGATAGATAGATAGATAGATAGATAGATAGATAGATGATAGGAGATAGATAGATAGATAGGAGATGGGGGGGGGCGCAGTCTGTATCTGCACTCGGACATTACATGGTAAAGTCAGTAAATAATTTATTATCTGACATTTTTGGTCAACAATCTGTTTTATTTTATATTTTCAAAGCCAAACAATAAAACCTGTGAGGGGAGGGGGGGGGGATTATCTGATATTTAATGATTAGTAGCTGAAATTCCATGAAAATCTGGGAAGTCACCATGGAGATTCCTCCCCCCGCCTCCTCTGCTCCCCCCCCTGCCTCCTCTGCTCCCCCCCCTGCCTCCTCTGCTCCCCCCCCCCTGCCTCCTCTGCTCCCCCCCCCCTGCCTCCTCTGCTCCCCCCCCGCCTCCTCTGCTCCCCCCCCTGCCTCCTCTGTTCCCCCCCCCGCCTCCTCTGCTCCCCCCCCTGCCTCCTCTGCTTCCCCCCCCGCCTCCTCTGCTCCCCCCCCCCTGCCTCCTCTGCTCCCCCCCCCCTGCCTCCTCTGTTCCCCCCCCTGCCTCCTCTGCTCCCCCCCCCCTGCCTCCTCTGCCCCCCTCCCCCTGCCTCCTCTGTTCCCCCCCCGCCTCCTCTGCTCCCCCCCCTGCCTCCTCTGCTTCCCCCCCCGCCTCCTCTGCTCCCCCCCCCCTGCCTCCTCTGCTCCCCCCCCCCTGCCTCCTCTGTTCCCCCCCCTGCCTCCTCTGCTCCCCTCCCCCTGCCTCCTCTGCTCCCCCCCCCGCCTCCTCTGCTCCCCCCCCCGCCTCCTCTGCTCCCCCCCCCCCGCCTCCTCTGCTCCCCCCCCCCGCCTCCTCTGCTCCCCCCCCTGCCTCCTCTGCTCCCCTCCCCCCGCCTCCTCTGCTCCCCCCCCTGCCTCCTCTGCTCCCCTCCCCACGCCTCCTCTGCTCCCCTCCCCACGCCTCCTCTGCTCCCCTCCCCACGCCTCCTCTGCTCCCCCCCCTGCCTCCTCTGCTCCCCTCCCCACGCCTCCTCTGCTCCCCCCCCTGCCTCCTCTGCTCCCCTCCCCACGCCTCCTCTGCTCCCCCCCCGCCTTCTCTGCTCCCCCCCCCGCCTCCTCTGCTCCCCTCCCCCCTCTGCTCCCCTCCCTCTGCCTCCTCTTCTCCCCCCCCTGCCTCCTCTGCTCCCCTCCCCCTACCTCCTCTGCTCCCCTCCCCCTACCTCCTCTGCTCCCCTCCCCCTGCCTCCTCTGCCCCCCTGCCTCCTCCGCTCCCCCTCTGCTCCCCCCCCCTCCCCGTGCCTTCTCTGCTCCCCCTGCCTCCTCCGCGCCTCCTCCTACCCCCTCATCCCTGTCTCCTCTGCTCCCTCTGCCTCCTCCGCGCCTCCTCCTACCCCCTACTCCCCTGCCTCCTCCGCCCCCCTCCTCCCTGTCTCCTCTGGTCCCCCTACCTCCTCCGCCCCCCTCCTCCCTGCCTCCTCTGCTTCCCCTATCTTCTCCACCCCCCTGCCTCCTCCACTCCCCCTCCTCCTTGCAGCCTCTGCTCCCCCCCTCCCCCGTGTCTCCTCTGCTGCCGCTGCCTCCTCCGTCCCCTCTCCCCCCTGCCTTCTCTGGCCCCCCTGCCTCTTCCCTGCCTCCTCTGCTCCCCCTCCTACCAGCCTCCTCTGCTCCCCCTATCTCCTCCACCACCCCTGCCTCCTCTGCTCCCCCAGCCCCCTCTGCCCCCCTTTCTCCTCCACCCCCCTGTCTCCTCCACTCTCCCTGCCTCCTCCGCTCCCCCTCCCCCTGCTTTCTCCACCCCCTTCCCCCCTGTCTTCTCTGCTCCCCCCGCCTTCTCCGCCCCCCTCCACCCTGTCTTCTCCGCCCCCCTTTCTTCTCCGCTCCCTGTGCCTCCTCCGCTCCCCCCAGCCCCCTGCCTTCTCCGCTCCCTCCAACCTGTCTTCTCCACTCCCCCTGCCTCCTCGCCCCCCCTACCCCTGCAATACAATGTATAATATATTAACCCCTCGTCAGCTGCAGTGAATCCCTCCTCATTCCGTCCTCTGTAACTTTACTTTGTTTTTTATTTTATTCAAGGTTGATGGAATTTTGTGTTTAACTGAAATTCTCACTGATGAGACTCAGAACGAAGCCACGAAGGCGGAAGCTGCGGCTGTGATAGCGCAAATCACCTCCCCGCACCTCACAGTCACCCAGCACCTCAGCACCTTCCTGGAGAACATGGAGGAGATCATCACAGCCCTACTGAGTGAGTGCACAGGTAGACCCCACCCCCTGGTGACATCACTGAGGAAGATCCCGCCCCCTGGTGACATCACCGAGATAGATCCCACCCCCTGGTGACATCACCGAGGAAGATCCCGCCCCCTGGTGACATCACCGAGGTAGATCCTGCCCCCTGGTGACATCACCGAGGAAGATTCCGCCCCCTGGTGACATCACCGAGGTAGATCCCGCCCCCTGGTGACATCACCGAGGAAGATCCCGCCCCCTGGTGACATCACCGAGGTAGATCCCGCCCCCTGGTGACATCACCGCGGTAGATCCCACCCCCTGGTGACATCACCCGAGGAAGATCCCGCCCCCTGGTGACATCCCAGCAGTAGACTCCGCCCCCTGGTGACATGACTGAGGAAGAGCCCGCCCCCTGGTGAGATTGTGGTGTCCCACCACGGGTGTTTCTTATGTCACACCTGTCGCAAAAGCCCTTTACTCAACGCTAAGTGGTGATGAAGGTAGTTTATTATTACGGTGGTAGATGTCAGTGTCTGCTCTTATCTATTGCAGGGTTACTGCTCCTTATGTATTATGTATTTTATTACCCAATGGAGATACTCTTTCTCTATTTCTGACCTATCACTTTTCTTCTATTCCTGCGCACACACACCTCTCCACCAATCCCAGGGAAGCACACTAGAAAGCCCCTAGAGGAGGAGTTGCACTGGTGGGAGGAAGTGTAGTGGACAGTTCTTCTCAGATTCTTGTGGGAAAAAGACACGTAAAGCAGACGTCCCTGCTGTAGCCAAGCCAGGGCCTGGCTCTGCCAGGACCTTTGTCCGGGAAAGTCTAACCTAGATACGCGTGTATGAGACACCCAGAGACACCCCGTTCTTATAGCCTTTCTATGTCCACTATGCAATGCTAGACACTCCAAAGACCACGCCTAGAACCACTCTACAAAGTGCAGGGCAGTATCCTGATATACACAGGAACTAGTCTGTATAGGGCAAAGCTACCAGAGGGTCTACATATCCTATCTTGCAGTGCAGGTGACACCTGAAACCTCAGACACCACGGCTGGGGCTTGTACCACTCTAGTAGAACGGGTAACTCGACCCTGTATGGCAGAAGGTGATCAGACATTTGTCTATACACGGGTACAAGTAACTTCTCACTCTGAACTCTCAAGTATTTCTTTAAAGTTCCTGCAGAGCACAGTACTACATTGGGTTAGGACTTTCTTGACCAACTCCTCTTCTCTACGCTGCTCCACTCTACTCTAAACTTTCAAATCTCTAAGCACCACTACAGCTACCTCTACTATATTCAGCACTTTCAAGTATCTCTGCAGCACAGACACCTGTACACACGGCACCTGTACACACAGCACCAGCACCTATACACACAGCACCTATATACACACAGCACCTATACACACAGCACCAATATGCACCAGCACCTGTACACAAAGCACCTATACACACAGCACCTGTACACACAGCACCTATACACACAGCACCTATATACACACAGCACCTATACACACAGCACCAATATGCACCAGCACCTGTACACACAGCACCTATATGCACAAGCACCTGTACACACAGCACCTGTACACACAGCACCTGTACACACAGCACCTATACACACAGCACCTATACACACAGCACCTATACACACAGCACCTATACACACAGCACCTGTACACACAGCACCAGCACCTGTACACATAGCACCAGCACCTATACACACAGCACCTGTACACACAGCCCCAGCACATATACACACAGCACCAGCACCTATACACACAGCACCTATATACACACAGCACCTATACACACAGCACCAATATGCACCAGCACCTGTACACACAGCACCTATATGCACAAGCACCTATACACACAACACCTGTACACACAGCACCTATACACACAGCACCTACATGCACCAGCACCTGTACACATAGCACCAGCACCTATACACACAGCACCTGTACACACAGCACCAGCACTTATACACACAGCACCTGTACACACAGCACCAGCACCTATACACACAGCACCTGTACACACAGCACCTATACACACAGCACCTGTACACACAGCACCTGTACACACAGCACCTATATACACACAGCACCTATACACACAGCACCTGTACACACAGCACCTACATGCACCAGCACCTGTATACATAGCACCAGCACCTATACACACAGCACCTGTACACACAGCACCAGCACATATACACACAGCACCTGTACACACAGCACCAGCACCTATACACACAGCACCTGTACACACAGCACCTATATGCACAAGCACCTATACACACAGCACCTGTACACACAGCACCTACATGCACCAGCACCTGTACACATAGCACCAGCACCTATACACACAGCACCTGTACACACAGCACCTATATGCACCAGCACCTGTACACATAGCACCAGCACCTATACACACAGCACCTGTACACACAGCACCTATATGCACCAGCACCTGTACACATAGCACCAGCACCTATACACACAGCACCTGTACACACAGCACCTATATGCACCAGCACCTGTACACACCGCACCTATATACACACAGCACCTATATACACAGAGCACCAGCACCTATATACACAGCACCTATACACACAGCACCAGTACACACAGCACCTATATACACAGCACCTATATACACAGCACCAGTACACACAGCACCTATATACACACAGCACCTATATGCACCAGCACCTATATGCACCAGCACCTATATACACACAGCACCTATATGCACCAGCACCTATATGCACCAGCACCTATATACACACAGCACCTATATACACACAGCACCTATATGCACCAGCACCTATATGCACCAGCACCCATACACACCAGCACCTGTACACACAGCACCTATATGCACCAGCACCTGTACACACAGCACCTATATGCACCAGCACCTGTACACACAGCACCTATATGCACCAGCACCTGTACACACAGCACCTATATGCACCAGCACCTGTACACACAGCACCTATACACACAGCACCTATACACACAGCACCTATATGCACCAGCACCCATACACACCAGCACCTATATGCACCTGTACACACAGCACCTATATGCACCAGCACCTGTACACAGCACCTATATGCACCAGCACCTGTACACACAGCACCTATACACACAGCACCTATACACACAGCACCTATACACACAGCACCTATATGCACCAGCACCTATACACACAGCACCTATATGCACCAGCACCTGTACACACAGCACCTATACACACAGCACCTATACGCACCAGCACCTATACACACAGCACCTACATGCACCAGCACCTGTACACACAGCACCTATACACACAGCACCTATACACACATCACCTATATGCACCAGCACCTGTACACACAGCACCTATACACACAGCACCTATATGCACCAGCACCTATATGCACCAGCACCTATATGCACCAGCACCTATACACACTAGCCGCACACCTTGGGTTATTTTTACCCTTTCTGTGGGTGGTGTTACCGATAGTCCAGGTGGGCCTTTTGCCACTCAGCACTACTGTGACAGGAGCCCAAGGGACCCATCACAGCCCGGCAGGTCACCGACCATTTCAGGCGGATACATCCAGCCACTCTGTAAAGCAGGTACTAACATCCCACCTGTGTGCTGGACTAGCACTGGCTGAGCTGTATCATACTACTGGTGAGATCACCGAGGTGGGCCCTGCCCCCTGGTGACATGACTGAGGTAGGCCCCTCCCCTAGGGACATGACCAAGGAAGACCCCAGGGGATAACACTGAGGTAGAGTGCGTCCCCTTGATTACATCACTAAGGTAGACCCCACCCCCTGGTGACATCACAGAGGTAGACCTCCGCCCGCTGGTGACATCACAGAAGTTGACCCCACCCCCTGGTGACATCACAGAGGTAGACCCCACCCCCTGGTGACATCACAGAGGTAGACCTCCACCCGCTGGTGACATCAAAGAAGTTGACCCCACCCCCTGGTGACATCACAGAGGTAGACCCCACCCCCTGGTGACGTCACAGAATTACACCCCACCCGCTGGTGACATCGCAGAGGTAGACCCCACCCCCTTGTTATATCACAGCGGTAGACCCGTCCCCTGACGACATGACTGGGTAGACTCCCCCCTCTAATAACATAACAGGTAAACCCCACGATTCACACACCTTACACTACAGGAACAGCTATTCATGTATTACTGCTGACACCAGCCAGTATACTATGTGTATAGAGAGGTAGTCACAGCCCCTCCCCCTGTATATCCTGTGTATAGAGAGGTAGTCACAGCCCCGCCCCCTGTATATCCTGTGTATAGAGAGGTAGTCACAGCCCCTCCCCCTGTATATCCTGTGTATAGAGAGGTAGTCACAGCCCCTCCCCCTGTATATCCTGTGTATAGAGAGGAAGTCACAGCCCCTCACCCTGTATATCCTGTGTATAGAGAGGTAGTCACAGCCCCTCCCCCTGTATATCCTGTGTATAGAGAGGTAGTCATAGCCCCGCCCCCTGTATATCCTGTGTATAGAGAGGTAGTCACAGCCCCACCCCCTGTATATCCTGTGTATACAGAGGTAGTCACAGCCCCGCCCCCTGTATATCCTGTGTATAGAGAGGAAGTCACAGCCCCGCCCCCTGTATAGAGAGAGGTAGTCACAGCCCCTCCCCCTGTATATCCTGTGTATAGAGAGGTAGTCACAGCCCCGCCCCCTGTATATCCTGTGTATAGAGAGGTAGTCACAGCCCCACCCCCTGTATATCCTGTGTATAGAGAGGTAGTCACAGCCCCGCCCCCTGTATATCCTGTGTATAGAGAGGTAGTCACAGCCCCACCCCCTGTATATCCTGTGTATAGAGGTGTAGTCACAGCCCCGCCCCCTGTATATCCTGTGTATAGAGAGGTAGTCACAGCCCCTCCCCCTGTATATCCTGTGTATAGAGAGGAAGTCACAGCCCCTCACCCTGTATATCCTGTGTATAGAGAGGTAGTCACAGCCCCTCCCCCTGTATATCCTGTGTATAGAGAGGTAGTCATAGCCCCGCCCCCTGTATATCCTGTGTATAGAGAGGTAGTCACAGCCCCACCCCCTGTATATCCTGTGTATACAGAGGTAGTCACAGCCCCGCCCCCTGTATATCCTGTGTATAGAGAGGAAGTCACAGCCCCTCACCCTGTATATCCTGTGTATAGAGGTGTAGTCACAGCCCCGCCCCCTGTATATCCTGTGTATAGAGAGGTAGTCACAGCCCCACCCCCTGTATATCCTGTGTATAGAGAGGTAGTCACAGCCCCGCCCCCTGTATATCCTGTGTATAGAGAGGTAGTCACAGCCCCACCCCCTGTATATCCTGTGTATAGAGGTGTAGTCACAGCCCCGCCCCCTGTATATCCTGTGTATAGAGAGGTAGTCACAGCCCCGCCCCTGTATATCCTGTGTATAGAGAGGTAGTCACAGCCCCGCCCCCTGTATATCCTGTGTATAGAGAGGTAGTCACAGCCCCGCCCCTGTATATCCTGTGTATAGAGAGGTAGTCACAGCCCCGCCCCCTGGGTGACATCACTGTCTATAAATGTATGTACCCCTGTCTCCCTCTCTATGTAGAGTTGTGTGATGAGGCGACTAATGGGGAGGTCTGCTTGTTGGCTTCCGCTGCTTTGGCCAATATAACGTTTTTTGATACAATCGCCTGTGAAATACTTCTCCAGATGAGGGCGGTGACCGTGCTGCTGCAGGCCTGTACCGACCGACAAAGGGTTAACTCTGCATACGCACGAGATCAGGTAACGTCACTACAAGCCTATTATTGTATATAGTGATATATAGCACACTGCTATAACCTGGGTATATACTGTATATAATGATATGTGTACAGCTGGTATAATCTGGGTATATACTGTATATAATTATATATGTACAGCTGGTATAACCTGGGGATATACTGTATATAATGATATATGTACAGCTGCTATAACCTGGGTATATACTGTATATAATTACATATGTACAGCTGGTATAACCTGGGTATATACTGTATATAATGATATGTGTACAGCTGGTATAATCTGGGTATATACTGTATATAATTATATATGTACAGCTGCTATAACCTGGGTATATACTGTATATAATGATATGTGTACAGCTGGTATAACCTGGGTATATACTGTATATAATTATATATGTACAGCTGGTATAACCTGGGTATATACTGTATATAATTATATATGTACAGCTGGTATAACCTGGGTATATACTGTATATAATATATATGTACAGCTGGTATAACCTGGGTATATACTGTATATAATATATATGTACAGCTGGTATAACCTGTGTATATACTGTATATAATTATATATGTACAGCTGGTATAACCTGGGTATATACTGTATATAATATATATGTACAGCTGGTATAACCTGGATATATATTGTATATAATTATATATGTACAGCTGGTATAACATGGGTATATACTGCATATAATTATATATATACAGCTGGTATAACCTGGGGATATACTGTATATAATTATATATGTACAGCTGGTATAACCTGGGGATCACCTGTATATAATTATATATGTACAGCTGGTATATTCTGGGGATATACTGTATATAATTATATATGTACAGCTGGTGTAACCTGGGTATATACTGTATATAATTATATATGTGCAGCTGGTATAACCTGGGTATATACTGTATATAATTATATATGTGCAGCTGGTATAACCTGGGTATATACTGTATATAATTATATATGTACAGCTGGTATAACCTGGGTATATACTGTATATAGTGATATATGTACAGCTGGTATAACCTGGGTATATACTGTATATAGTGATATATGTACAGCTGGTATAACCTGGGTATATACTTTATATAATTATATATGTATAGCTGGTATAACCTGGGTATATACTGTATATAATTATATATGTACAGCTGGTATAACCTGGGTATATACTGTATATAATTATATATGTACAGCTGGTATAACCTGGGTATATACTGCATATAATTATATATATACAGCTGGTATAACCGGAGGATATACTGTATATAATTATATATGTACAGCTGGTATAACCTGGGTATATACTGCATATAATTATATATATACAGCTGGTATAACCGGAGGATATACTGTATATAATTATATGTGTACAGCTGGTATAACCTGGGTATATACTGTATATAATTATATGTGTACAGCTGGTATAACCTGGGGATCTACTGTCTATAATTATATATGTACAGCTGGTATAACCTGGGTATATACTGTATATAATTATATATGTACAGCTGGTATAACCTGGGGATCTCCTGTATATAGTTATATATGTACAGCTGGTATAACCCGGGTATATTCTGTATATAATTATATATGTACAGCTGGTATAACCTGGGTATATTCTGTATATAATTATATATGTACAGCTAGTATAACCTGGGTATATACTGTATATAATTATATATGTGCAGCTGGTATAACCTGGGTATATACTGTATATAATTATATATGTACAGCTGATATATAATTATATACAGTATAAATCCAGGTTATAGCAGCTGTACATATATAATTATATACAGGAGATCCCCAGGTTATACCAGCTGTACATATATAAAATTATATACAGTATATAACCAGGTTATATGTACAGCTGGTATAACCTGGGTATATACTGTATATAATTATATATGTACAGCTGATATAACCTGGGTATACACTGTATATAATTATATATGTACAGCTGGTATAACCTGGGTATACACTGTATATAATTATATATGTACAGCTGGTATAACCTGGGTATCTCCTGTATATAATTATATATGTACAGCTGGTATAACCTGGGTATATACTGTATATAATTATATATGTACAGCTGGTATAACCTGGGTATATACTGAATATAATTATATATGTACAGCTGGTATAACCTGGGGATATACTGTATATAATTATATATGTACAGCTGGTATAACCTGGGGAGTCCTGTTTATAATTATATATGTACAGCTGGTATAACCTGGGTATATACTGTATATGATTATATATGTACAGCCGGTATAACCTGGTCATATACTGTATATAATTATATATGTACAGCTGGTATAATCTGGGTATATACTGTATATAATGATATATGTACATCTGGTATAACCTGGGTATGTACTGTATATAATTATATATGTACAGCTGGTATAACCTGGGTATATACTGTATATAATGATATATGTACAGCTGGTATAACCTGGGTATATACTGTATATAATGATATATGTACAGCTGGTATAACCTGGGTATATACTGTATATAATATATATGTACAGCTGCTATAACCTGGGTATATACTGTATATAATGATATATGAACAGCTGCTATAACCTGGGTATATACTGTATATAATGATATATGTAGAGCTGGTATAACCTGGGTATATTCTGTATATAATGATATATGTACAGCTGGTATAACCTGGGTATATTCTGTATATAATGATATATGTACAGCTGGTATAACCTGGGGATCTCCTGTATATACTTATATATGTACAGCTGGTATAACCTGGGTATATACTGTATATAATTATATATGTACAGCCGGTATAACCTGGGTATATACTGTATATAATGATATATGTACAGCTGGTATAACCTGGGGATATACTGTATATAATGATATATGTACAGCTGCTATAACCTGGGTATATTCTGTATATAATATATATATGTACAGCTGCTATAACCTGGGTATATACTGTATATAATGATATATGTACAGCTGCTATAACCTGGGTATATACTGTATATAATGATATATGTAGAGCTGCTATAACCTGGGGATCTCTCTGATTATATACGTACAGCTGCTATACGGTGGGCTTTGCTCCTGTTCTGTCTTCTCGGTCACGTTTCGCTCTATTTATGTTTTCTGCACTTTCTGGAAGTTGCTGCGGATGGGGAGGATGAGTGATGAGATGAAGTTGTGTTGGGAGTCGCGGGGGAGACGTTTTTCGTGCTGATAACCGTATGTTTTACTCCTAAAAGATAATGAAATCAGGGCTCAATCTCCCCTTCTCGGCGGTAACTTTGGCGTTCCACTATAATTAGTAATATGTAATTGAAACATTTATCGTAACCTCGCAATCACATTTATATTTTTTTGCATTTGAAATTTGATGATTATATTGATGAAAACCTTCAGTCATCAGAGAACCCTATAGTGCCGCGCCGCGCTAATGAATCCGCCTGATGCATCTACTTACCCGCAGACCTTACGGGATTTGCCGCAGCCTTTTGGGTTTTTTCCTTCCATTTGACTAAATGCTGTTTATGAGTGACAGCGCGCCGACATAATGACACTTGCCGCTACTTTCCAAATCAGGGACAAGTGCTCACAGTTTAGGGAGTTTACTTTTTCAACCTTTTTACGCTTTTTGTGAGTAGAAGGTGACGTCACCGTGAGTGGAGACGGTGCTGAGGCTGACGTGACCCCACGTGGCTCTAGATCTGTGTGTCACAACGGTCCCGGGCGGCTGAACGTTCTGCAACAATGCACCAAAAGTTCCGATCACCGATAAAGAGATCTCTGAATCTCTTATAAAACTTCTCACAGCTGAGCATCTGTTACAGTGTATCATGGTGGACACATTCTACATACACTAATATTACCAGTGTAACCACTAAAGTAGTAGTCATAGTATCCACTATGTCAGAGATTGGGGGGGAAGGGAGGGTGTAGTTAACTAGCGACAAATCCTACTCACTATATATACACAGTGTGGTAACGTAATAACCGGAAGTGTATAATCTATAATGTAAAGAGCAACAATAATTTATAAAAGTGTAAATGCATTAAAATAGCAAAGATTAGTGACACCACAAACACGAAAGAGAACAGAGCTAAAAAGGAATGGGAATGCAAAGGGTTAAACAGCGCTAACAATGTATGCCAGAGTTTACTCCTATCAAAGAGCCGTCAACGTGTTTTGTGCTCCCTGGCAGCTTCCTCAGGGGTGGTGGGACATCTAATGGATGTATGGTGCCATGTTAGAATGGCAGGATCAGGAAGGGCAGTGTGCATGGGTGCCAATCAAACGGTAACGCTGAACATTGAGAGAAACGCTTGAGGAGATGTGATATGTGAGTAGAAAGCACCGTCTCCTCCAGTACAGGGAAACACAGCATGATAACCTGCCTGATGTCCAAATATTAACAATCTAAAAATTAGATAACCAGCAGTGAGATATATTGGAATATCAGGCCATTACTAGGGGTATCAGGCCATTACCAGGGATATCAGGCCATTACCAGGGATATCAGGCCATTACCGGGGGTATCAGGCCATTACCGGGGGTATCAGGCCATTACCGGGGGTATCAGGCCATAACTGGGGTATCAGGCCATTACTGGGGGTATCAGGCCATTACTGGGTGTATCAGGCCATTATGGGGGGGGGGGGGGGGATATAACTCTATTAATGGCAATATCAAGCCATTACTGGGTGTAACAGGCCATTACTGGGTGTATCAGGCCATAACCTGCAGTATCAGGCTACTACTGGGAGTATCAGGCCATTACCGGCAGTGTCAGGCTATAACTCGGAGTCTCAGGCTATTACTAAAAGTATCAGGCTATTACTGGGAGTCTCAGGCCATTACCGGGAGTCTCCCTCCATTTTCGGCAATCTCAGGCTATTACTGGGAGTCTCAGGCCATTACCGGAGTATCGGGCCATTACTGGGAGTATTGCGCTATTACTGGGAATATTGGGACGTTACCGGGAGTATCGGGCTGTTAACGGGAGTATCGAGATGTTATCAGGAGTATTGGGACATTAACAGGAGCATCGGGCCTTTACCGGGAGTATCGGGATGTTATTAGGAGTATCAGGCCGTTACTGGGAGTATCAGGCCATTACAGGTAGTATCAAGCTATTACTGGGCATCTCAGGCTATTACTAGAAGTATCAGGCCATTACTGGGATAATCAGGCCATTATCGGGATTGTCAGGCCATTACTGGGGGTATCAGGCTATTAGCATAGTATCAGGCCATTACGGGGAGTATTAGGCCATGACCGGGAGTATCAGGCCATCAACTGGAGTATCAGGCTACTAATGGGAGTGTGGGGCTATTATTGAGAGGATAAGGTCATTAGTATAGCATCAGGCCAATTAATGGGAATATCAGGCAATTACTAAAGTAGGAGTATCAACTTGTTACTGGGAGTGCCAGGCTGTTACTGGGAGTGCCAGTCTGTTACTGGGAGTGCCAGTCTGTTACTGGGAGTGCCAGGCTGTTACTGGGAGTGCCAGGCTGTTACTGGGAGTGCCAGGCTGTAACTAGGAGTACTAGGCTATTACTGGGGGTATCAGGCTGTTACCAATGAGCTTACATCACATAACAATGAGAATCTATAATAACTACCCCCCCCCCCACACACACACACACACACATACCATTGTGTGGACGCAGCCGAATCCCTGATTGTTGCAGGCATGATGAGAAGATACAAGAGGGAAAAGGTTTCTGGAACGGATCTGCGACTGAAATGTTCATGAAATATGTTGGAGCACCAGACCCCAGCTGTGATAGATCCAAGACATCTCCTGTGGCACCTTCTATTGCAGCTCTGCGTCATGTAGCTGAATACCAGAATCATGGCAAGATAAAGTCACCGGACAAATAAAAGACCGATCCTCCCCTCGAATCCTGGACACCAGGATATATATTACTCATTCTCATGTTCTGCAAACTTTTTTTCAGATTGTGACCATCTTAGCAAATATCTCCATCCTAGACCAGAGCGCGGCAGAGATCCTGAAGGAGGACGGTGAGTTACTACAGCACCTAATCCTATTCACATCTGACCTGATCATAACCTACAGTGTACCGAGTCACATGACATTGCTAATCCTGTAGATCTTTTATTTAAAAATATAAAACATGACAAACCAATAATATAAATAAGAAAACTGTACAATATATACAAGTCCATAAAAGTCCATAAGCGTATTGGCGGGTCCAGCCTCACACTCACCAAACGCACCGCTGTATTATCCCTCACACCTGCAAACTAGACTTTCCCACAAACACCACAATAATAACACTATGAAACTTAACTAACAATAACTAACATAACTATACTGTACACTAACATAACTATACTCTACACTAACATAACTATACTCTACACTAACATAACTATACACTAACATAACTATACTCTACACTAACATAACTATACTCTACACTAACATAACTATACACTAACATAACTATACTCTACACTAACATAACTATACTCTACACTAACATAACTATACTCTACACTAACATAACTATACTCTACACTAACATAACTATACTCTACACTAACATAACTATACTCTACACTAACATAACTATACTGTACACTAACAGAACTATACTATACACTAACAGAACTATACTATACACTAACATAACTATACTCTACACTAACATAACTATACTCTACACTAACATAACTATACTCTACACTAACAGAACTATACTATACACTAACATAACTATACTCTACACTAACATAACTATACTATACACTAACATAACTATACACTAACATAACTATACTCTACACTAACATAACTATACTCTACACTAACATAACTATACTCTACACTAACATAACTATACACTAACATAACTATACTCTACACTAACATAACTATACTGTACACTAACATAACTATACACTAACATAACTATACTCTACACTAACATAACTATACTGTACACTAACATAACTATACACTAACATAACTATACTCTATACTAACATAACTATACACTAACATAACTATACTATACACTAACATAACTATACTATACACTAACATAACTATACTCTACACTAACATAACTATACTCTACACTAACATAACTATACACTAACATAACTATACTCTACACTAACATAACTATACTCTACACTAACATAACTATACTCTACACTAACATAACTATACTCTACACTAACATAACTATACACTAACATAACTATACTCTACACTAACATAACTATACTGTACACTAACATAACTATACTGTACACTAACATAACTATACTCTACACTAACATAACTATACTGTACACTAACATAACTATACACTAACATAACTATACTCTATACTAACATAACTATACTGTACACTAACATAACTATACTATACACTAACATAACTATACTCTATACTAACATAACTATACTGTACACTAACATAACTATACTGTACACTAACATAACTATACTCTATACTAACATAACTATACTGTACACTAACATAACTATACTGTACACTAACATAACTATACTCTATACTAACATAACTATACTATACACTAACATAACTATACACTAACATAACTATACTCTACACTAACATAACTATACTGTACACTAACATAACTATACTCTACACTAACATAACTACTCTACACTAACATAACTATACTCTACACTAACATAACTATACTCTACACTAACATAACTATACTCTACACTAACATAACTATACTATACACTAACATAACTATACTGTACACTAACATAACTATACTCTACACTAACATAACTATACTATACACTAACATAACTATACTCTACACTAACATAACTATACTGTACACTAACATAACTATACACTAACATAACTATCCTCTACACTAACATAACTATACTGTACACTAACATAACTATACTATACACTAACATAACTATACTCTATACTAACATAACTATACTGTACACTAACATAACTATACTGTACACTAACATAACTATACTCTATACTAACATAACTATACTATACACTAACATAACTATACACTAACATAACTATACTCTACACTAACATAACTATACTCTACACTAACATAACTATACTGTACACTAACATAACTATACTATACACTAACATAACTATACTCTACACTAACATAACTATACTCTACACTAACATAACTATACTATACACTAACATAACTATACACTAACATAACTATACTATACACTAACATAACTATACTCTACACTAACATAACTATACTCTACACTAACATAACTATACTATACACTAACATAACTATACACTAACATAACTATACTCTACACTAACATAACTATACTCTACACTAACATAACTATACACTAACATAACTATACTCTACACTAACATAACTATACTCTACACTAACATAACTATACTCTACACTAACATAACTATACTGTACACTAACATAACTATACTCTACACTAACAGAACTATACTATACACTAACATAACTATACTATACACTAACATAACTATACTCTACACTAACATAACTATACTCTACACTAACATAACTATACTCTACACTAACAGAACTATACTATACACTAACATAACTATACTCTACACTAACATAACTATACTCTACACTAACATAACTATACTCTACACTAACATAACTATACTGTACACTAACATAACTATACTCTACACTAACATAAATATACTCTACACTAACATAACTATACTGTACACTAACATAACTATACTGTACACTAACATAACTATACTCTACACTAACATAACTATACTGTACACTAACATAACTATACTCTACACTAACATAACTATACTCTACACTAACATAACTATACTCTACACTAACATAACTATACTATACACTAACAGAACTATACTCTACACTAACATAACTATACTGTACACTAACATAACTATACTATACACTAACAGAACTATACTCTACACTAACATAACTATACTCTACACTAACATAACTATACTATACACTAACAGAACTATACTGTACACTAACATAACTATACTATACACTAACATAACTATACTCTACACTAACATAACTATACTATACACTAACATAACTATACTGTACACTAACATAACTATACTCTACACTAACATAACTATACTATACACTAACATAACTATACTGTACACTAACATAACTATACACTAACATAACTATACTCTACACTAACATAACTATACTGTACACTAACATAACTATACTCTACACTAACATAACTATACTCTACACTAACATAACTATACACTAACATAACTATACTCTACACTAACATAACTATACTATACACTAACATAACTATACACTAACATAACTATACTCTACACTAACAGAACTATACTGTACACTAACATAACTATACTCTACACTAACATAACTATACTGTACACTAACATAACTATACTCTACACTAACATAACTATACTCTACACTAACATAACTATACACTAACATAACTATACTCTACACTAACATAACTATACTGTACACTAACATAACTATACTCTACACTAACATAACTATACTCTACACTAACATAACTATACTCTACACTAACATAACTATACTCTACACTAACATAACTATACTATACACTAACATAACTATACTATACACTAACATAACTATACTCTACACTAACATAACTATACTGTACACTAACATAACTATACACTAACATAACTATACTCTACACTAACATAACTATACTGTACACTAACATAACTATACTCTACACTAACATAACTATACTCTACACTAACATAACTATACTGTACACTAACAGAACTATACTATACACTAACATAACTATACTATACACTAACATAACTATACTGTACACTAACATAACTATACTCTACACTAACATAACTATACTCTACACTAACATAACTATACTCTACACTAACATAACTATACTATACACTAACATAACTATACTCTACACTAACATAACTATACTATACACTAACATAACTATACTATACACTAACAGAACTATACTCTACACTAACATAACTATACTCTACACTAACATAACTATACTATACACTAACATAACTATACTCTACACTAACAGAACTATACTATACACTAACATAACTATACTGTACACTAACAGAACTATACTATACACTAACATAACTATACTCTACACTAACAGAACTATACTGTACACTAACATAACTATACTATACACTAACATAACTATACTCTACACTAACAGAACTATACTCTACACTAACATAACTATACTGTACACTAACATAACTATACTATACACTAACAGAACTATACTGTACACTAACATAACTATACTGTACACTAACATAACTATACTGTACACTAACATTACTATACTCTACACTAACCCCCTGGTCCGGTTGCGTTCCACAAAACTAAATAAAATCCACAAATAAATACATAAATGAATATATACATAGATCCCTACACCAAACACCAAAACATTTATAATTTGTTTTTTTTGGGGGGCCCTGAGCTGGTCCGGCATCCCATGCCCCCAGTACATGATCACGGACGTCTATGAACCAGCTCAGGATTTTCTGTTTATACTAAAGTCCCCAGAAACCCCCTCCCCCCATATAACCCACCACCCAACCTAACACTAAGGGCCCTATTACACCAAAAGATGTCTGACAGATTATCTGACAGATTTTTTCAGCCAAAGCCAGGAATGGACTATAAACAGAGAACATGTCATAAAGATAAGACTGAGATTTCTCCTCTTCAAATCCATTCCTGGCTTTGGTTAAAAAAATCTGTAAGATAATCTGTCAGACATCTTTTGGTGTAATAGGGCCTTAAACCCCAACCCCAGGTGGAGACAAAATATGCAAACTATATACACAAATAAACACACTAATAATATACACACTAATAATACACAAACATACACAGCAAACCATAGTGGGGCTTCTCAGCCCCACACACAGCCTGAAAGCCCAAGTTCAGTACCTGCAAGCCCTATATTCCTATACAGCTACAGCACAAACCAAAAGACTAATGTGCCAGCATCAGCCGCCACCAGGAGAGGAGACGCAGGCTAAGGAACCTTATAGGCAGAGCCCCTCCAAAGACAAGAGGCCCTACCAGCCCCCAGCCTCTCGTACTCCAAAGAGCGCACCTTCAACTACCCCTATGATAGGTGAATCCCACGTGGCCTGGTGTATGCCGGATGTGAACATCCACCAGGCGAGCCTCACTAGCTATACTATTCAGGGCGACGCCATCATAAGTCAGCTTGTCTCTGGAACCTCCCCTATCCTGGGGCCTCGTGACAGCATTGAAGTCCCCTCCAAAGACCTCCTGCCGACTTGTAAAAAGATAGGGCTTGATCCTCATAAAGAGACACTTCCGATCCCACTTGGACTGTGGACCATAGATGTTAATAAGGCGAAGTTCTTGTCCCTTCATGAGGACATCTAGAATCAGGCACCTCCCCATTTCTAACTCAATAACCCGTCGGCATTCTACCGGTGCGGCAAAAAGGACCGCCACCCCGCTATACGGCTCGGCCGCAAGAGACCAGTAGGAGGGCCCCTTCCTCCATTCCCTTCTGGCTTTAAATATAGATGACATGTCTGTTAGCCTGGTCTCCTGCAAAAAGAAAATATCAGCATTATTGTGGGCAAAATAATCATAGGCCGCAAATCTAGCCGTATCTGACTTAATGCTGGCTACATTAATGGAAGCCAGCGTCAACGGAGAGGGTGCCGCCATCATGGGTGATTGAGTTAGACGGCTTTCTTTTTCCCACTATCCTTACTATCCTGCCCGCCACCTTCCTCATCTGACGATGGTTTACCCCTCTTTAGTGAAACAGATGTATCCATGTCCCCTTTATTTACATTTTCCTCGTCCTCTGACTCTGGGCAGATCCTCCCCCCAAAGAAAATACGTTCCCCAGGGAGAGAGGATTCGACGTCCCCTGCAGGCCCTTCCGTCATCGCACCAACCGTAACCTCACCCTGTGCCTCCTGCACCTCTGAGGAGGAAATATCTTGGAGGGTTTGGAACTGGTTTGGGAGACCAATCAGAGGGAGGATGGTTGTACCTTCCTTTGGCACCTGGGGGGTGGGAGAAGATCTTACATCCCCCCTTTTCTTATTCTTTTTAGTACCCCGCTTGTGCTCCACCTCCATCTCCAGCTCCATCTCCCACTATCCTCATCCGCGCTCTCACCATGGGAGGACAGTGGAGAGATGGCACCTTCTTCTTTCCGAATCCTCCAGATCTCCTCATCCAGATCACTGTCCCTCAGAGCCTCAGCAGTAAGATTGGCCTCAGGGATGAGGTCAGAGGTCACCACAGTTGCGCGAGGCTCCTGAGACTCCCCCATCTCCCTCTCCCCTTGGCGCATATCCTGACGCCTCAGTTGGGCTGGCGTCTTTTGCTTACTTTTCTTCCTTGGCTCTTTTACTCCTTCACCTCCACCAGCTGCCCCCCCAGTAGATTCCTCCTCACGACCTTTCTCCACCGGGGTAACAACTGCGTTGGCAAAGGAACGAGGGCAGCGACTGAATGGGTGACCTAAGTCACCACACAGGTGACACCTAATCTCCACACAGGATGCAGCGAGATGGCTGATTTCCCCACACAATGAGCACTTTGTCACCGTGCACCTAGCACTGAAATGTGTGGGGTCACCGCACCTGTGACAGAGCTTAGGCTGACCCTGGTAGAAGACCTGGATTCGATCCCTTCCTAGGAAGGTGGCAGATGGTATGTGGGTAACGGTGTTTCCTGAATACCTAAGTTTGACCATAAAGGTCCAAGCCCCTGACCAGATGCCATACTTGTCCCTGTTTTTTTTTGGGACTTCCACCACCTCTCCATACCGGCCAAGCCACGTCATGATGTCAATACAAGAGAGTGATTTGTTACGGGTTAAAACGGTCACTCTCTTGACGTTATTTTGGCGAGACACCGCCTGAATGGCAAAGTCTCGCCAGCCGGGCTCATCCTTTACCAGCTCATAGTTCGACCAAAAAAGCTCAAGCCCCTCCGGCCGAACAAAGCTGATATCGAATTCAGGGGTACCAAAGGGATGTATCAAGGCAAAGATGTCAGCTGCCTTGAAGCTCATCCTCAGCAGGAGCTCAACAACTTTAGATCTTGGGGGACATGTATCACTGCCTCTCCACCTCAGACGGACCACATTCCTTCGGACACCGCCCGGCCCGGCTGTTGGGAGAGACCACACAGTTTCCCTACCCCTTTCCTCTCGGAAGGCTGCAAGGCCATGCTATTCTATCAAGAAAGACAGATCAACCTCCCTACCCTCTACATTGATTGTTCTCTCCCCTCTCTTTAAGGCCTGCAGGACACGGGTGGATTCGGCTCAACATCACGTACCTCCGCAGCGTCTCCTTCCTCCTCCACCCGGCTCTCTGGCTGGAGCTCTCTCAGCCTTCTCCGCTTTTCTCTCTCCATTTCACCAAACGATCGTCATTCTGTAGTTTTTCTCTAAACGGCCCACTGTTTTCCAAAATAAGTTCTTTTTTTCATTAGCTTTTTGATGTCGGCTTTCAGACATTTTATCTTCGCTGATAGCTCAGCCTTTTGCTGCTTAGCAGCAGTGTCCATCAATGCTTTTACAGCACATACCTCCTCCTGGAGCTTGTACAGCTGGTTCCTGGTGTCCTCATACCCATGGAGGCTTGCAGCAATCCGGAGGCCATAGGTCTGCCCCGTCTCTTGGAACCGCGGCACCCCAATCTTCCTCCACACCTCCATGGGCAGACAGCCTTGCTCCAGGAGGAGTGTCACTGCTCACACTGTCATGACTTGATTCCACAGCCGCTGTAGTACTGCTGGTGCTTGTAGTTCCACAGCTAGTCGTAGCCTTGCGGCTACCCTTTGTCACTTCTAGTTCAGGGGCGGCTGGAGAAGCATCGCTGCACCTCCTAGCAGACCGCCTCAGCCCTGGAACCTCAGATGGACCTCCTGATGGTGTTCCCTCTGCTGTTGGTCGCTGGATTCCTCTGCCCCCCACGGACCTGGTTGGGGCTCTCCTTGCCTCGTTCATACCTTGGCCTGCACCCCCCTCCTGGGGAGAAGGGGATGCACCCCAAAGAAAACAAAGTCCAGGCTTCCCTCCAAATGCACAGAGCACACCAAACGATCCTCACAGCAACACACAGGAAACAGGAAGAAGCTCCCTCTAGTGGCCAGTACTCCAGAGCTGCACTCACTATTCTGCTGGTGGGGTCACTGTGTACATACATAACTAGTCCTGTACTGATCCTGAGTTACATCCTGTATTATACTCCAGAGCTGCACTCACTATTCTGCTGGTGAGGTCACTGTGTACATACATTACTGATCCTGAGTTACATCCTGTATTATACTCCAGAGCTGCACTCACTATTCTGCTGGTGAGGTCACTGTGTACATACATAACTAGTCCTGTACTGATCCTGAGTTACATCCTGTATTATACCCCAGAGCTGCCCTCACTATTCTGCTGGTGGGGTCACTGTGTACATACATTACATTACTGATCCTGAGTTACATCCTGTATTATACCCCAGAGCTGCACTCACTATTCTGCTGGTGGGGTCACTGTGTACATACATTACTGATCCTAAATTACATCCTATATTATACTCCAGAGCTGCACTCACTATTCTGCTGGTGCGGTCACTGTGTACATACATTACATTACTGATCCTGAGTTACATCCTGTATTATACCCCAGAGCTGCACTCACTATTCTGCTGGTGGGGTCACTGTGTACATACATTGATAATGAGATGACTTCAGACCCCGCCCTCTAATAATAATGAGATGACTTCAGACCCCGCCCTCTAATAATAATGAGATGACTGACCCCGCCCTTTAGTGGTAATGACATGACTCTTCTTCTCACACAGGGGTGGTCACGCTCATCGATATGCTGACAGAGAAGACCGTCACTGGGAGCGCTGCCGAGGTGTCCGCCTGTGAACGTGTTCTACAGAAATCGGCTGTCACACTGGCACGCCTCTGCCGGGATCCGGAGATCGCACAATCTGCCATAAAGCATAACTGTACGTAACCAGAGCCAACCCACTACTGCTACATCTGCATGATACACATGATGGACACACACAGCTCTGCTACATCTGCATGATGGACACACACAGCTCTGCTACATCTACATGATGGACACACACAACTCTGCTACATCTGCATGATGGACACACACAGCTCTGCTACATCTGCATGATGGACACACACAGCTCTGCTACATCTGCATGATGGACACACACAGCTCTGCTACATCTACATGATGGACACACACAGCTCTGCTACATCTGCATGATGGACACACACAGCTCTGCTACATCTACATGATGGACACACACAGCTCTGCTACATCTGCATGATGGACACACACAGCTCTGCTACATCTACATGATGGACACACACAGCTCTGCTACATCTACATGATGGACACACACAACTCTGCTACATCTGCATGATGGACACACACAGCTCTGCTACATCTGCATGGTGGACACACACAGCTCTGCTACATCTACCTATAGATTGTATGGGTGTATTCTGGTATATACTGCTGGTACCTATAGATTGTATGGGTGTATACTGGTATATACTGCCGGTACCTATAGATTGTATGGGTGTATACTGGTATATACTGCCGGTACCTATAGATTGTATGGGTGTATACTGGTATATACTGCTGGTACCTATAGATTGTATGGGTGTATACTGGTATATACTGCCGGTACCTATAGATTGTATGGGTGTATACTGGTATATACTGCTGGTAACTATAGATTGTATGGGTGTATACTGGTATATACTGCCGGTACCTATAGATTGTATTGGTGTATACTGGTATATACTGCTGGTGTCTATAAATTGTATGGGTGTATACTGGTATATACTGCTGGTACCTATAGATTGTATGGGTGTATTCTGGTATATACTGCTGGTACCTATAGATTGTATGGGTGTATACTGGTATATACTGCTGGTACCTATAGATTGTATGGGTGTATACTGGTATATACTGCCGGTACCTATAGATTGTATGGGTGTATACTGGTATATACTGCCGGTACCTATAGATTGTATGGGTGTATACTGGTATATACTGCCGGTACCTATAGATTGTATGGGTGTATACTGGTATATACTGCCGGTACCTATAGATTGTATGGGTGTATACTGGTATATACTGCTGGTAACTATAGATTGTATGGGTGTATACTGGTATATACTGCCGGTACCTATAGATTGTATGGGTGTATACTGGTATATACTTCCGGTACCTATAGATTGTATGGGTGTATACTGGTATATACTGCTGGTGTCTATAGATTGTATGGGTGTATACTGGCATATACTGCCAGTACCTATAGATTGTATGGGTGTATACTGGTATATACTGTTGGTACCTATAGATTGTATGGGTGTATACTGGCATATACTGCCGGTACCTATAGATTGTATGGGTGTATACTGGTATATACTGCTGGTGTGTATAGATTGTATGGGTGTATACTGGTATATACTGCTGGTACCTATAGATTGTATGGGTGTATACTGGTATATACTGCTGGTACATATAGATTGTATGGGTGTATACTGGTATATACTGCCGGTACATATAGATTGTATGGTGTATACTGGTATATACTGCTGGTACCTATAGATTGTATGGGTGTATACTGGTATATACTGCTGGTACCTATAGATTGTATGGATGTATACTGGTATATACTGCTGGTGTCTATAGATTGTATGGGTGTATACTGGTATATACTGCTGGTGTCTATAGATTGTATGGGTGTATACTGGTATATACTGCTGGTTCCTATAGATTGTATGGGTGTATACTGGTATATACTGCCGGTACCTATAGATTGTATGGGTGTATACTGGTATATACTGCTGGCACCTATAGATTGTATGGGTGTATACTGGTATATACTGCTGGTGTCTATAGATTGTATGGGTGTATACTGGTATATACTGCCGGTACCTATAGATTGTATGGGTTTATACTGCTGGTGTGTATAGATTGTATGGGTGTATACTGGTATATACTGCCGGTACATATAGATTGTATGGGTGTATACTGGTATATACTGCCGGTACATATAGATTGTATGGGTGTATACTGGTATATACTTCTGGTGTATATAGATTGTATGGTTGTATACTGGTATATACTGCCGGTACCTATAGATTGTATGGGTGTATACTGGTATATATCGCTGGTACCTATAGATTGTATGGTGTATACTGGTATATACTGCCGGTACCTATAGATTGTATGGGTGTATACTGGTATATACTGCTGGTACCTATAGATTGTATGGATGTATACTGGTATATACTGCTGGTACATATAGATTGTATGGGTGTATACTGGTATATACTTCTGGTGTATATAGATTGTATGGGTGTATACTGGTATATACTGCTGGTACCTATAGATTGTATGGGTGTATACTGGTATATACTGCCAGTACCTATAGATTGTATGGGTGTATACTGGTATATACTGCCGGTACCTATAGATTGTATGGGTGTATACTGGTATATACTGCTGGTGTCTATAGATTGTATGGGTGTATACTGGTATATACTGCCGGTACCTATAGATTGTATTGGTGTATACTGGTATATACTGCTGGTGTCTATAAATTGTATGGGTGTATACTGGTATATACTGCTGGTACCTATAGATTGTATGGGTGTATACTGGTATATACTGCCGGTACCTATAGATTGTATGGGTGTATACTGGTATATACTTCTGGTGTATATAGATTGTATGGGTGTATACTGGTATATACTGCTGGTGTCTATAGATTGTATGGGTTTATACTGGTATATACTGCTGGTACCTATAGATTGTATGGGTGTATACTGGTATATACTGCTGGTGTCTATAGATTGTATTGGTGTATACTGGTATATACTGCCGGTACCTATAGATTGTATGGGTGTATACTGGTATATACTGCTGGTGTCTATAGATTGTATGGGTGTATACTGGCATATACTGCTGGTACCTATAGATTGTATGGGTGTATACTGGTATATACTGCCGGTACCTATAGATTGTATGGGTGTATACTGGTATATACTGCCGGTACCTATAGATTGTATGGGTGTATACTGGTATATACTGCTGGTGTCTATAGATTGTATGGGTGTATACTGGCATATACTGCTGGTACCTATAGATTGTATGGGTGTATACTGGTATATACTGCCGGTACCTATAGATTGTATGGGTGTATACTGGTATATACTGCCGGTACCTATAGATTGTATGGGTGTATACTGGTATATACTGCCGGTACATATAGATTGTATGGGTGTATACTGGTATATACTGCCGGTACCTATAGATTGTATGGGTGTATACTGGTATATACTTCTGGTGTATATAGATTGTATGGTTGTATACTGGTATATACTGCCGGTACCTATAGATTGTATGGGTGTATACTGGTATATACTGCCGGTACCTATAGATTGTATGGGTGTATACTGGTATATACTGCCGGTACCTATAGATTGTATGGGTGTATACTGGTATATACTTCCGGTACCTGTCTGATATGATCGCCCTCTCCTCTCTCTTGCAGGTATCCCGCGCCTTATCGCTCTCTGTCGCCATCCGGAGGAGAGGTTTAGCAGTGACGCCGTCCTTGTTGCCTGCCTGGTAGGTTCAGTGATTATAGTTATGGGAAGTTACTGCAGCTCCGCAGGGTGAGGCTCCTGGGCTCAGCTACATCAGCAACAAAGCCCCATTGTCTCACACTGTTATATACTGTGTCATCATTGTCATAATATGTGACCTCATCCTCTGATCATAGAGATGGGTGAAGGGAGGGGATAGAGAGGACTGTGCAGCTCTATTTGTATGACCTCACAGTTCTCTCTATGATCATAGAGATGAGTGCAGGGAGGGGATAGAGAGGACTGTGCAGCTGTAACTGTATGACCGCACAGTTCTCCCTATGATCATAGAGATGAGTGCAGGGAGGGGATAGAGAGAACTGTGCAGCTGTAACTGTATGACCGCACAGTCCTATCTATGATCATAGAGATGAGTGCAGGGAGGGGATAGAGAGGACTGTGCAGCTGTAACTGTATGACCGCACAGTTCTCCCTATGATCATAGAGATGAGTGCAGGGAGGGGATAGAGAGAACTGTGCAGCTGTAACTGTATGACCGCACAGTTCTCTCTATGATCACAGAGATGGGTGCAGGGAGGGGATAGAGAGGACTGTGCAGCTGTATCTGTATGACCGCACAGTCCTATCTATGATCATAGAGATGAGTGCAGGGAGGGGATAGAGAGGACTGTGCAGCTGTAACTGTATGACCGCACAATTCTCTCTATGATCACAGAGATGAGTGCAAGGAGGGGATAGAGAGGACTGTGCAGCTGTAACTGTATGACCGCACAGTTCTCTCTATGATCACAAAGATGGGTGCAGGGAGGGGATAGAGAGGACTGTGCAGCTGTATCTGTATGACCGCACAGTCCTATCTATGATCATAGAGATGAGTGCAGGGAGGGGATAGAGAGGACTGTGCAGCTGTATCTGTATGACCGCACAGTTCTCTCTATGATCACAGAGATGAGAGCAGGGAGGGGATAGAGAGGACTGTGAAGCTGTATCTGTATGACCGCACAGTCCTATCTATGATCATAGAGATGAGTGCAGGGAGGGGATAGAGAGGACTGTGCAGCTGTATCTGTATGACCGCACAGTTTTCTCTATGATCATAGAGATGAGAGCAGGGAGGGGATAGAGAGGACTGTGCAGCTGTATCTGTATGACCGCACAGTTCTCTCTATGATCATAGAGATGAGTGCAGGGAGGGGATAGAGAGGACTGTGCAGCTGTAACTGTGTGTGAGGTGGCTGACACTAGGGGGCAGTAGAGATGGGTGAGATGTTTGTTCCTCACAGTGATTGGTGTCTGTGGATTTGCAGGCCGCGCTGCGGAGATTGGCGATCGCTTGTCCTGAGGGAATTGATGACTCGGATCTTGAGCAGCTGATCAGACCGCGGCTGGTGGACTCCTTCCTTCTGTGTTCTAATATGGAGGAAAGCTTTGTATAGCGGAAGCCAAAAATATGTGCCCTGGGGGTCCGCATACAGTGAGATCTCCAGGCCCCCTCCCCGGGGGTCCGCATACAGTGAGACCTCCAGGCCCCCTCCCCGGGGGTCCGCATACAGTGAGACCTCCAGGCCCCCTCCCCGGGGGTCCGCATACAGTGAGACCTCCAGGCCCCCTCCCCGGGGGTCCGCATACAGTGAGACCTCCAGGCCCCCTCCCCGGGGGTCCGCATACAGTGAGATCTCCAGGCCCCCTCCCCGGGGGTCCGCATACAGTGAGACCTCCAGGCCCCCTCCCCGGGGGTCCGCATACAGTGAGATCTCCAGGCCCCCTCCCCGGGGGTCCGCATACAGTGAGATCTCCAGGCCCCCTCCCCGGGGGTCCGCATACAGTGAGACCTCCAGGCCCCCTCCCCGGGGGTCCGCATACAGTGAGATCTCCAGGCCCCCTCCCCGGGGGTCCGCATACAGTGAGACCTCCAGGCCCCCTCCCCGGGGGTCCGCATACAGTGAGATCTCCAGGCCCCCTCCCCGGGGGTCCGCATACAGTGAGACCTCCAGGCCCCCTACCCCGGGGGTCTGCATACAGCTCCAGGCCTCCTTCCCCGGGGTTCCGCATACAGCTCCAGGCCCCCTCCGCCGGGGGTCCGCACACAGCTCCAGGCCCCTTTTGTATGGTTTTTTACCCTTTCTATACTGCATGAAGGAACAGATATTATTATATTATAAATCACAGACAAAGTTTTACAATAAAAATGAAAACTGAACAACAAACATGGCGTCCGAGACTGTATACCCTCCTCCCCATATCTGGCTATAGGCCCAGAGCACGAGGCTGCACTACTGAGACATCTCATAACTATACAGCCTGAGGCTGCACTACTGAGACATCTCATAACTATACAGCCTGAGGCTGCACTACTGAGACATCTCATAACTATACAGCCTGAGGCTGCACTACTGAGACATCTCATGGGCTGGGGACTGGGAAGACATCTGTGCAGTGTCCGCAGGTATGTGTGTGTGGGGGGGGGGGGGGGGGATGGGCAGCTTCAGTCTCTGGAGTCTGTACTTATCAGTCTCCTTATCAGTCACAATTATTGCTGAGAGTTTAACCCTTAGGGTACTATTACACCAACAGATCTGACGAAAGATTATCTGCCAAAGATTTGAAGCCAAACCCAGGAGTGGATTTGAAAAGAGGAGAAATCTCAGTCTTTCCTTCATGACCTGTTCTCTGTTTATAGTCTGTTCCTGGGTTTGGCTTCAAATCTTGCCAGATAATCTGTCGTCAGATCTGTTGGTGTAATAGTACCCTTACACTGCCTTGCCATGAATCAGTAACCTGTGCGGCAATGTAAAGGTTAAACCTTAATCTCTTTGCTGCAATAAATGTCTAATGAGGAGAAACTGAAGGAGACAGAGAAGTGATCTTCATAGTATAGGGCCCATATTCCTATAGCATATATATCTATCTATCTCTCTCTCTCTATATATATCTATATCTATATATATATATATCTATATACATATATATTAGTAAGGATGCCCCAGATGCAGTCATGTACAACCAGGCTGCTGTATGGTTCGTACAGCCATAGAACTACATTACTGTATACACAGAGAGATGTGCAGCCGATAATAATTTATACAACTCCCATCATTTACTGACAGGCCACAGCCCTCAGAATATGCTGCGAACGAAGAGAGACCTCAAGGTGTCGTCCCCTCACAAACTACAACTCCCAGCATGCCCTGAGAGCTTCATTAGTGTAGGGCATTCTGAGAGTTGTAGTTATTCACAAGGGAGCTGTGGTCACAGATACATCACTCCAGGATGGGAGGGGGTGTCTCCTCTTACTGGTTCCGGCTATGTTCACACAACGTATGTTTTTGTAAAAGTACAGTCGTTGTTGCTATCGGCAACAATGGCCGTACTTCGTACGAAAACTTTGCTTTCCCTGGGATCCCGGCCGGAGTGTATACACATAGGGGGAGATTTATCAAACATGGTGTAAAGTGAGACTGGCTCAGACGCCCCCGGCAACCAATCAGATTCCACCGCTCATTTTCCAAAGAGTCTGTGAGGAATGAAAGGTGGAATCTGATTGGTTGCCGGGGGCAACTGAGCCAGTCTCACTTTACACCATGTTTGATAAATCTCCCTCATAGTATATGCTCCGGCCGGGACCCCTCGCGGCACCGCAAAGAAATGACAGTGAATTGCGGCCGCAGAAACCCATGTCAGTGCACACTATGGGGCGAGCCGCTTGCCTCATAGTGAGCTATGGAGAGTTCTGATGCGGGCGCGCACTAATGCACCCGCATCACAACTTTGTGGCAGGAAAGATCATCTGGGATAATCTTTGCAGAGACCGGCCACTCCATGACACCCGGCCAGGTCACGGAACGGCCGCTCTCTTACGCCATGTGAACATAGCCTCCTTCTGTAAGTGTCCCCCAGAATCAGCCCTCCCAGGAATCCAGGACACATGTTCCAGATAGGGGCGCTCTGCAGTCTAGGGTCCCCCCTGGACCTCACACCTCACTCAGCATGCCCCCCGTATTGATAAAAGCTGAGTGAGGTCCGGGGGAGGCTGCACAGAGGAGCCTATACTATAGGGGGGAGGCTGCACAGAGGAGACCCATACTATAGGGGGAGGCTGCACAGAGGGAGCCTATACTATAGGGGGAGGCTGCACAGAGGGAGCCTATACTATAGGGGGAGGCTGCACAGAGGAGGCTATACTATAGGGGGGAGGCTGCACAGAGGAGACCTATACTATAGGGGGGAGGCTGCACAGAGGGAGCCTATACTATAGGGGGAGGCTGCACAGAGGAGGCTATACTATAGGGGGGAGGCTGCACAGAGGAGACCTATACTATAGGGGGAGGCTGCACAGAGGAGGCTATACTATAGGGGGGAGGCTGCACAGAGGAGACCTATACTATAGGGGGAGGCTGCACAGAGGAGACCTATACTATAGGGGGGGAGGCTGCACAGAGGGAGCCTATACTATAGGGGGGAGGCTGCACAGAGGGAGCCTATACTATAGGGGGGAGGCTGCACAGAGGAGGCCTATACTATAGGGGGGAGGCTGCACAGAGGAGCCTATACTATAGGGGGGAGGCTGCACAGAGGGAGCCTATACTATAGGGGGGAGGCTGCACAGAGGGAGCCTATACTATAGGGGGGAGGCTGCACAGAGGGAGCCTATACTATAGGGGGGAGGCTGCACAGAGGGAGCCTATACTATAGGGGGGAGGCTGCACAGAGGGACCTATACTATAGGGGGAGGCTGCACAGAGGAGACCTATACTATAGGGGGAGGCTGCACAGAGGAGACCTATACTATAGGGGGGAGGCTGCACATAGGAGGCCTATACTATAGGGGGAGGCTGCACAGAGGAGGCCTATACTATAGGGGGGAGGCTGCACAGAGGAGCCTATACTATAGGGGGAGGCTGCACAGAGGAGACCTATACTATAGGGGGGAGGCTGCACAGAGGGAGCCTATACTATAGGGGGAGGCTGCACTACTGAGACATCTCATGGCTATAGGCCCAGAGCCTGAGGCTGCACTACTGAGATATCTCATGGCTGTAGGCCCAGAGCCTGAGGCTGCACTACTGAGATATCTCATGGCTGTAGGCCCAGAGCCCTGTGGGGATACATATGACCATCCACCTCAATGTCCTCTCAGCTATGGATTCCCCATTACCAGGGTCTTTCTGGAAGTGGAGACAATTGTATCCAGTCTATACAGCATATCAGCTGCTACTCTTATGTATCGGTCTGGAGCTCACAGAGCATTGCCTACACTGGATACAGCTGGGAGCAGGACTACCTATGTACAATGTATCAGTCTGGAGCTCACAGAGCATTGCCTACACTGGATACAGCTGGGAGCAGGACTACCTATGTACAATGTATCAGTCTGGAGCTCACAGAGCATTGTCTACACTGGATACAGAGCAGGACTAGCTATGTACAACGTATCAGTCTGGAGCTCACAGAGCATTGTCTACAGCTGGGAGCAGGACTAGCTACAGTATGTACAGGATTTGGAGGGGGGGCGATCAGCTGGTGAATTATTAACTTGCTTCCCACGGAGACGCCTGACAGGCTCCTATAAATAAGGCCAAGGTCTTTGCTCCGCTCATCACCCTGAACCTCCGGGACAAGTCATGGCCGCCGGACGGGTGAAGAAACTGTCCCTTACGAAGGTGGAGGACACTGCGTCTCTCCGGTGGGCGCGGGTGGTGAACCGTGCTGAGGAGTCTAGGAACAATCGTGTCCTCAAAGCTCTGCAGAAAGCGGTGACGCTCCATGGCTGTGACCTGCGGAGAGAAGCCGCCGCCCTCAGGAGATTCTTACTGAAAGTCAATGCATCCAGCGGTTACCAAAACGGGGGAAAAAACAAGAAAATGGGATGAAATGAGGGAACGGAGGCGTCTTCAACATCCCAGAAAACGAAGATACTGACCCCCGGTCACCACAATATCGACCCCTGGATACTACAATACTGACCTCTGGATATTACTATACTGACCTCTGGATACTACTATACTGACCTCTGGATATTACTATACTGACCCCTGGATACTACAATACTGACCTCTGGATATTACTATACTGACCTCTGGATACTACAATACTGACCTCTGGATACTACTATACTGACCTCTGGATACTACTATACTGACCTCTGGATATTACTATACTGACCCCTGGATACTACTATACTGACCTCTGGAATCTACTATACTGACCTCTGGATACTACAATACTGACCTCTGGATACTACAATACTGACCTCTGGTTATTACTATACTGACCTCTGGTTATTACTATACTGACCTCTGGATATTACTATACTGACCTCTGGATATTACTATACTGACCTCTGGATACTACAATACTGACCTCTGGTTATTACTATACTGACCTCTGGATATTACTATACTGACCTCTGGATACTACAATACTGACCTCTGGATATTACTATACTGACCTCTGGATACTACTATACTGACCTCTGGATACTACAATACTGACCTCTGGATACTACAATACTGACCTCTGGATACTACAATACTGACCTCTGGTTATTACTATACTGACCTCTGGATACTACAATACTGACCTCTGGATATTACTATACTGACCTCTGGATATTACTATACTGACCTCTGGATATTACTATACTGACCTCTGGATATTACTATACTGACCTCTGGATATTACTATACTGACCTCTGGATACTACAATACTGACCTCTGGATACTACTATACTGACCTCTGGATACTACAATACTGACCTCTGGATACTACAATACTGACCTCTGGATATTACTATACTGACCTCTGGATACTACAATACTGACCTCTGGATACTACAATACTGACCTCTGGATACTACAATACTGACCTCTGGAATCTACTATACTGACCTCTGGATACTACTATACTGACCTCTGGATATTACTATACTGACCTCTGGATACTACTATACTGACCTCTGGATACTACAATACTGACCTCTGGATACTACAATACTGACCTCTGGATACTACAATACTGACCTCTGGATACTACAATACTGACCTCTGGATATTACTATACCGACCCCCGGACTCTACTATACTAACCCCCGGACAGTACTACACCTGACCCCCGGACAGTACTACACCTGACCCCCGGACAGTACTACACCTGACCCCCGGACACTACTATACCTAACCCCCGGACACTACTATACCTGACCCCCGGACACTGCTACACTGACCCCCGGACACTGCTACACTGACCCCCGGACACTGCTACACTGACCCCCGGACACTGCTATACTGCCCCCCGGACACTGCTACACTGCCCCCCGGACACTGCTACACTGACCCCCGGACACTGCTACACTGACCCCCGGACACTGCTACACTGACCCCCGGACACTGCTACACTGACCCCCGGACACTGCTACACTGACCCCCGGACACTGCTACACTGACCTCTGAATAAAGTTTTATTTCACTATAAATTCCACAACTTTCAGTTTGTCACTATTTTTTGTCTCCTGACCCAATATATATATATCTATATACCCTTATATCTCATCATATATATCTATATACCCTTATATCTCATCATATATATATATATATATACCCTTATATCTCATCATATATATCTATATACCCTTATATCTCATCATATATATACACCCTTATATCTCATCATATATATATACCCTTATATTACATCATATATATCTATATACCCTTATATCGTATCATATATATACACCCTTATATCTCATCATATATATATACCCTTATATTACATCATATATATCTATATACCCTTATATCTCATCATATATATCTATATACCCTTATATCTCATTATATATATCTATATACCCTTATATCTCATCATATATATCTATATACCCTTATATCTCATCATATAAATACACCCTTATATCTCATCATATATATATACCCTTATATTACATCATATATATCTATATACCCTTATATCGTATCATATATATCTATATACCCTTATATCTCATTATATATATCTATATACCCTTATATCTCATTATATATATATACCCTTATATCTCATTATATATATCTATATACCCTTATATCTCATTATATATATATACCCTTATATCTCATTATATATATATATATATATTATATATATATATATATATATATATATATATATACCCTTATATCTCATTATATATATATATATATATATATATACCCTTATATCTCATTATATATATATATACCCTTATATCTCATTATATATATATATATATATACCCTTATATCTCATTATATATATATATACCCTTATATCTCATTTTATATATATATATATATATATATATACCCTTATATCTCATTATATATATACATATACCCTTATATCTCATCATATATACACCCTTATATCTCATCATATATATATATACCCTTATATCTCATCATATATATATATACTCATATCTCATCATATATATATATATATATATATATATATATACCCTTATATTACATCATATATATATACCCTTATATTACATCATATATATATATATATATATATATATATATATATATAGCAAACGTAAAAAATGTAAAAAGAAGGAGATACAGCTCACCAGTAAGCAAATGTGGTAACAGCAGGCAGGATTGGATTGAGGAGGGTGCTCGATCTTCAAGGCGTTGGCCAGACGCCGCATGCAGGATGAAGCTGGGAGGAAGGGGTGTGGAAGTCGGCACTCCTGGACGTAGAAACTTAAAATTTAACTTTTATTCGTGCATTTTAAAATTCTGTGGTGGACATAGCAGGACCTACGCGTTTCGCGCTACTGCGCTTAATCATGGTCTAGTAACAAATGAATCTC
This sequence comes from Dendropsophus ebraccatus, assembly GCF_027789765.1. Classification (NCBI taxonomy): domain Eukaryota; kingdom Metazoa; phylum Chordata; class Amphibia; order Anura; family Hylidae; genus Dendropsophus; species Dendropsophus ebraccatus. Next base: position 2,758,645 of record NC_091457.1, on the reverse strand, counting down.
GTAACGAATAAAAACAGGTGACCAACCAATGAGAAGATCCCTACATCATGGATCATGTGCCTGAGTAGCACAGGTGTAGCATGAGTACCACTCTCTCCCGTTACATGTGTATCCAAACAAATACTAAAATACGAGAGTGCATACGAGAGTGCATGCTGAATAATAAAACAAACTCAAAGATAATGGTACAGCAGGTCATTTTTATAATTAAGACCTTTAGGAAATCTAGTATTTAGGCGAAAAATCATTTCTGCTTCCTTATGCAAGACTTGTTTGTGCCAATCACCTCCTCTCGGTGGTTTGTTAACCCTTCTTATAGCAGATGTGCTGAAGGTGCTGACATCCCCTCCATGTTCTTCTATGAAATGTTTCGCTGCCCCTGATGTATTGGTTCTGTGCTGCTTCCTAATACTAGTGAGATGTTCGCTAATGCGTTGTTTATATTTCCTTATTGTACATCCCACATAGGATAAGTTGCAAGTAGTACAGTTTATAATGTAAATTACATGATCGCTATTACAATTTAGGAAGTCACTGATCTCATAGGTTTTAAGTCCGGAACTATCAGTGAAAGTCCCCCTGTTATGGGTGACAAACTTACATATGGGGCAACGTGTGTCTCCGCATCTGTGGCAGCCCGTAATCCTACGGCTGGTTTGCGATGTCTCTGAAAGTAGCATACTAGGTGATAGCAAATCCCCTAGTGATCTGCCTCTGCGCGGTACACATCTGAAACCCTGATCCAAAATCTCGGACAGGATTTCATCCTGCCGCAGGATGGCGACATTTTTTTTGAGGATGTCTATGATTTGTTTGTATTGAGGTGAGTATGTGGTGGAAAATGTAATCGGGGTATGCGATTTCTGTGTAGTATGTACATTGCTAGTGGATTTTGATAGCAATGAATCTCGGTTTTTAATGGAGACAATGTTTTGGGCTCTGCGTATGATTTGTCTGCTGTAGCCTCTATTAGATAAGCGGGTTGCAGTTTCCTTGCATTGTGTCTCAAAAACCGTGTTATCTGAACAAATGCGCTTGACCCTAGTAAACTCCCCAACCGGAATAGCCTGTATGGTATGAAGGGGATGTTCACTCGTGGCATGTAGTATAGTGTTTCCCGCAGTGGGCTTTCGGAAAACTGAAGTGGTGATATGTTTATTGTTAGGCGAGGCTTGCAAAGTAATGTCCAAAAAAGTCATTTCTGTTTTATGAAGATTATGGGTAAAAGATAAATTAGATGCATTGTTGTTTATGTACTGGACAAACCGTTGTGCCTCCTCCTCCTCGCCTCCCCAAACTAATAGCAGGTCATCTATAAAGCGGCCAAACCATTTAATGTGGTGGGAATAAGGGTTTGTTGGAGTGAAGATGAATTGCTCCTCCCACCAGGCCATAGAGAGACCTGCTAGAGTTGGGGAGAACCTGGCCCCCATAGGGGCTCCCTTGGTCTGTAAAAAGAATTCATTGTTGAAGGAAAAATAATTATGTTTCAATAAGTATGTTGTCAAATCCACAATGAATTCCTTTAATTCGTGACTATACCTGCTGTATTTGTACAAATGATGTGACAAAGCTCTGATAGCTAAGTCATGGGGTATAGACGAATATAAAGCCGTCACATCACAGCTCAACCAGGAAAAATTTGAATTCCACACAAAGTTTTTGAAAATATTCAACACTGACCCTGAATCCTTCAGATACCCTGGTACTCTCACTACCAGGGGCTGAAGCAACGAGTCCAGCCAGGCACATACCTTTTCATTAAGGGAGCCAACCCCCGAGATGATGGGACGTAAAGTAGGGGGGCTGGCTCCCTTATGAATTTTGGGTAAACCATAAAAAATTGGCAGAGTGGGATTGGCAGGAACAAAATAATTATATTGTTTCTCCTCCATTATGCCCAGTGCTATTCCTTCCTGGACTATGTTGGATAAAATTTCTTTGAAGGTCACGGTGGGGTCTGACTGTAATCTGCGATAAGTTGTGACATCATTTAGGATTTCATAAGCGCTGTCACAGTAAGACTTGCGGTCAAGTAATACAAGTTTTCCACCTTTGTCAGCCATCTGACAACATACTTATTGAAACATAATTATTTTTCCTTCAACAATGAATTCTTTTTACAGACCAAGGGAGCCCCTATGGGGGCCAGGTTCTCCCCAACTCTAGCAGGTCTCTCTATGGCCTGGTGGGAGGAGCAATTCATCTTCACTCCAACAAACCCTTATTCACACCACATTAAATGGTTTGGCCGCTTTATAGATGACCTGCTATTAGTTTGGGGAGGCGAGGAGGAGGAGGCACAACGGTTTGTCCAGTACATAAACAACAATGCATCTAATTTATCTTTTACCCATAATCTTCATAAAACAGAAATGACTTTTTTGGACATTACTTTGCAAGCCTCGCCTAACAATAAACATATCACCACTTCAGTTTTCCGAAAGCCCACTGCGGGAAACACTATACTACATGCCACGAGTGAACATCCCCTTCATACCATACAGGCTATTCCAGTTGGGGAGTTTACTAGGGTCAAGCGCATTTGTTCAGATAACACGGTTTTTGAGACACAATGCAAGGAAACTGCAACCCGCTTATCCAATAGAGGTTACAGTAGACAAATCATACGCAGAGCCCAAAACATTGTCTCCATTAAAAACCGAGATTCATTGCTTTCAAAATCCACTAGCAATGTACATACTACACAGAAATCGCATACCCCGATTACATTTTCCACCACATACTCACCTCAATACAAACAAATCATAGACATCCTCAAAAAAAATGTCGCCATCCTGCGGCAGGATGAAATCCTGTCCGAGATTTTGGATCAGGGTTTCAGATGTGTACCGCGCAGAGGCAGATCACTAGGGGATTTGCTATCACCTAGTATGCTACTCTCAGAGACACCGCAAACCAGCCGTAGGATTACGGGCTGCCACAGATGCGGAGACACACGTTGCCCCATATGTAAGTTTGTCACCCATAACAGGGGGACTTTCAGTGATAGTTCCGGAGTTAAAACCTATGAGATCAGTGACTTCCTAAATTGTAATAGCGATCATGTAATTTACATTATAAACTGTACTACTTGCAACTTATCCTATGTGGGATGTACAATAAGGAAATATAAACAACGCATTAGCGAACATCTCACTAGTATTAGGAAGCAGCACAGAACCAATGCATCAGGGGCAGCGAAACATTTCATAGAAGAACATGGAGGGGATGTCAGCACCTTCAGCACATCTGCTATAATAAGGGTTAACAAACCACCGAGAGGAGGTGATTGGCACAAACAAGTCTTGCATAAGGAAGCAGAAATGATTTTTCGCCTAAATACTAGATTTCCTAAAGGTCTTAATTATAAAAATGACCTGCTGTACCATTATCTTTGCGTTTGTTTTATTATTCAGCATGCACTCTCGTATGCACTCTCGTATTTTAGTATTCGTTTAAATACACATGTAACGGGAGAGAGTGGTACTCATGCTACACCTGTGCTACTCAGGCACATGATCCATGATGTAGGGATCTTCTCATTGGTTGGTCACCTGTTTTTATTCGTTACGAGATTCATTTGTTACTAGACCATGATTAAGCGCAGTAGCGCGAAACGCGTAGGTCCTGCTATGTCCACCACAGAATTTTAAAATGCACGAATAAAAGTTAAATTTTAAGTTTCTACGTCCAGGAGTGCCGACTTCCACACCCCTTCCTCCCAGCTTCATATATATATATACCCTTATATCTCATCATATATATACCCTTATATCTCATCATATTTATATATATATATATATATATATATATACACCCTTATATCTCATCATATTTATATATATATATATACATATACCCTTATATCTCATCATATATATATACCCTTATATCTCATCATATATATACACCCTTATATCTCATCATATATATACACCCTTATATCTCATCATATATATATACCCTTATATCTCATCATATATATATACCCTTCCCTTACGTCCTAAGCAGCAGCACGAATGGGGAAGATTCTATCTCCCTGCAATGATAAGACAGATGGTAACAAGCAATTAAAGACTTAATTGAACCCCGCCTATAAGAACCTGGCCTAACCTAGGCTCCTTGTGTTTTTTTTCTGTCCTCCTGTGGGACAGGTGGTAGGAGAGGGAAGCAGGCTCAGGCCTATGTGTGTCCTGTAGGACAGGTGGTAGGAGGAGAGCAGGCTCAGGCCTATGTGTGTCCTGTAGGACAGGTGGTAGGATAGGAGCAGGCTCAGGCCTATGTGTGTCCTGTAGGACAGGTGGTAGGAGGAGAGCAGGCTCAGGCCTATGTGTGTCCTGTAGGACAGGTGGTAGGAGGAGAGCAGGCTCAGGCCTATGTGTGTCCTGTAGGACAGGTGGTAGGAGAGGGAAGCAGGCTCAGGCCTATGTGTGTCCTTCTGTGGGACAGGTGGTAGGAGGAGAGCAGGCTCAGGACTATGTGTGTCCTGTAGGACAGGTGGTAGAAGGAGAGCAGGCTCAGTCCTATGTGTGTCCTGTAGGACAGGTGGTAGGAGGAGAGCAGGCTCAGGCCTATGTGTGTCCTTCTGTGGGACAGGTGGTAGGAGGAGAGCAAGCTCAGGACTATGTGTGTCCTGTGGGACAGGTGGTAGGAGGAGAGCAGGCTCAGGCCTATGTGTGTCCTGTAGGACAGGTGGTAGGATAGGAGCAGGCTCAGGCCTATGTGTGTCCTGTAGGACAGGTGGTAGGAGGAGAGCAAGCTCAGGACTATGTGTGTCCTGTGGGACAGGTGGTAGGAGGAGAGCAGGCTCAGGCCTATGTGTGTCCTGTGGGACAGGTGGTAGGAGGAGAGCAGGCTCAGGACTATGTGTGTCCTGTGGGACAGGTGGTAGGAGGAGAGCAGGCTCAGGCCTATGTGTGTCCTGTGGGACAGGTGGTAGGAGGAGAGCAGGCTCAGGCCTATGTGTGTCCTTCTGTGGGACAGGTGGTAGGATAGGAGCAGGCTATGGCCTATGTGTGTCCTGTGGGACAGGTGGTAGGAGGAGAGCAGGCTCAGGCCTATGTGTGTCCTGTAGGACAGGTGGTAGGAGGAGAGCAGGCTCAGGCCTATGTGTGTCCTGTAGGACAGGTGGTAGGAGGGGAGCAGGCTCAGGCCTATGTGTGTCCTGTGGGACAGGTGGTAGGAGGAGAGCAGGCTCAGGCCTATGTGTGTCCTGTAGGACAGGTGGTAGGAGGAGAGCAGGCTCAGGCCTATGTGTGTCCTGTGGGACAGGTGGTAGGAGGAGAGCAGGCTCAGGCCTATGTGTGTCCTGTGGGACAGGTGGTAGGAGGAGAGCAGGCTCAGGCCTATGTGTGTCCTTCTGTAGGACAGGTGGTAGGAGGAGAGCAGGCTCAGGCCTATGTGTGTCCTGTAGGACAGGTGGTAGGAGGAGAGCAGGCTCAGGCCTATGTGTGTCCTGTGGGACAGGTGGTAGGATAGGAGCAGGCTCAGGCCTATGTGTGTCCTTTAGGACAGGTGGTAGGATAGGAGCAGGCTCAGGCCTATGTGTGTCCTGTGGGACAGGTGGTAGGATAGGAGCAGGCTCAGGCCTATGTGTGTCCTGTGGGACAGGTGGTAGGAGAGGAGCAGGCTCAGGCCTATGTGTGTCCTGTGGGACAGGTGGTAGGAGGAGAGCAGGCTCAGGCCTATGTGTGTCCTGTAGGACAGGTGGTAGGAGGAGAGCAGGCTCAGGCCTATGTGTGTCCTGTGGGACAGGTGGTAGGAGGAGAGCAGGCTCAGGCCTATGTGTGTCCTGTAGGACAGGTGGTAGGAGGAGAGCAGGCTCAGGCTTATGTGTGTCCTGTAGGACAGGTGGTAGGAGGAGAGCAGGCTCAGGCCTATGTGTGTCCTGTGGGACAGGTGGTAGGAGGAGAGCAGGCTCAGGCCTATGTGTGTCCTGTAGGACAGGTGGTAGGAGGAGAGCAGGCTCAGGCCTATGTGTGTCCTGTGGGACAGGTGGTAGGAGGAGAGCAGGCTCAGGCCTATGTGTGTCCTGTGGGACAGGTGGTAGGAGGAGAGCAGGCTCAGGCCTATGTGTGTCCTTCTGTAGGACAGGTGGTAGGAGGAGAGCAGGCTCAGGCCTATGTGTGTCCTGTAGGACAGGTGGTAGGAGGAGAGCAGGCTCAGGCCTATGTGTGTCCTGTGGGACAGGTGGTAGGAGGAGAGCAGGCTCAGGCCTATGTGTGTCCTGTAGGACAGGTGGTAGGAGGAGAGCAGGCTCAGGCATATGTGTGTCCTGTTGGACAGGTGGTAGGAGGAGAGCAGGCTCAGGCCTATGTGTGTCCTGTGGGACAGGTGGTAGGAGGAGAGCAGGCTCAGGCCTATGTGTGTCCTTCTGTAGGACAGGTGGTAGGAGGAGAGCAGGCTCAGGCCTATGTGTGTCCTGTAGGACAGGTGGTAGGAGGAGAGCAGGCTCAGGCCTATGTGTGTCCTGTGGGACAGGTGGTAGGATAGGAGCAGGCTCAGGCCTATGTGTGTCCTGTAGGACAAGTGGTAGAATAGGAGCAGGCTCAGGCCTATGTGTGTCCTGTGGGACAGGTGGTAGGATAGGAGCAGGCTCAGGCCTATGTGTGTCCTGTGGGACAGGTGGTAGGAGAGGAGCAGGCTCAGGCCTATGTGTGTCCTGTGGGACAGGTGGTAGGAGGAGAGCAGGCTCAGTCCTGTGTGTGCCCTGTGGGACAGGTGGTAGGAGGAGAGCAGGCTCAGGCCTATGTGTGTCCTGTAGGACAGGTGGTAGGAGGAGAGCAGGCTCAGGCCTGTGTGTGCCCTGTGGGACAGGTGGTAGGAGGAGAGCAGGCTCAGGCCTATGTGTGTCCTGTCGGACAGGTGGTAGGAGGAGAGCAGGCTCAGGCCTATGTGTGTCCTGTAGGACAGGTGGTAGGAGGAGAGCAGGCTCAGGCCTATGTGTGTCCTGTAGGACAGGTGGTAGGAGGAGAGCAGGCTCAGGCCTATGTGTGTCCTGTAGGACAGGTGGTAGGAGGAGAGCAGGCTCAGGCCTATGTGTGTCCTGTGGGACAGGTGGTAGGAGGAGAGCAGGCTCAGGCCTATGTGTGCTGTAGGACAGGTGGTAGGAGGAGAGCAGGCTCAGTCCTATGTGTGTCCTTCTGTAGGACAGGTGGTAGGAGGAGAGCAGGCTCAGGCCTATGTGTGTTCTGTAGGACAGGTGGTAGGAGAGCAGGCTCAGGCCTATGTGTGTCCTGTAGGACAGGTGGTAGGAGGATAGTAGCAGGCTCAGGCCTATGTGTGTCCTGTGGGACAGGTGGTAGGAGGAGAGCAGGCTCAGGCCTATGTGTGTCCTGTAGGACCGGTGGTAGGAGGAGAGCAGGCTCAGGCCTATGTGTGTCCTGTAGGACAGGTGGTAGGATAGGAGCAGGCTCAGGCCTATGTGTGTCCTGTGGGACAGGTGGTAGGAGGAGAGCAAGCTCAGGCCTATGTGTGTCCTGTAGGACAGGTGGTAGGATAGGAGCAGGCTCAGTCCTATGTGTGTCCTGTAGGACAGGTGGTAGGAGGAGAGCAGGCTCAGGCCTATGTGTGTCCTGTAGGACAGGTGGTAGGAGGAGAGCAGGCTCAGGCCTATGTGTGTCCTGTGGGACAGGTGGTAGGATAGGAGCAGGCTCAGGCCTATGTGTGTCCTGTGGGACAGGTGGTAGGATAGGAGCAGGCTCAGGCCTATGTGTGTCCTGTAGGACAGGTGGTAGGAGGAGAGCAGGCTCAGGCCTATGTGTGTCCTGTAGGACAGGTGGTAGGAGGAGAGCAGGCTCAGGCCTATGTGTGTCCTGTAGGACAGATGGTAGGAGGAGAGCAGGCTCAGGCCTATGTGTGTCCTGTAGGACAGGTGGTAGGAGGAGAGCAGGCTCAGGCCTATGTGTGTCCTGTGGGACAGGTGGTAGGATAGGAGCAGGCTCAGGCCTATGTGTGTCCTGTGGGACAGGTGGTAGGAGAGGAGCAGGCTCAGGCCTATGTGTGTCCTGTAGGACAGGTGGTAGGAGGAGAGCAGGCTCAGGCCTATGTGTGTCCTGTAGGACAGGTGGTAGGAGGAGAGCAGGCTCAGGCCTATGTGTGTCCTGTAGGACAGGTGGTAGGAGGAGAGCAGGCTCAGGCCTATGTGTGTCCTGTAGGACAGGTGGTAGGAGGAGAGCAGGCTCAGGCTTATGTGTGTCCTGTAGGACAGGTGGTAGGAGGAGAGCAGGCTCAGGCCTATGTGTGTCCTGTGGGACAGGTGGTAGGAGGAGAGCAGGCTCAGGCCTATGTGTGTCCTGTAGGACAGGTGGTAGGAGGAGAGCAGGCTCAGGCCTATGTGTGTCCTGTGGGACAGGTGGTAGGAGGAGAGCAGGCTCAGGCCTATGTGTGTCCTGTGGGACAGGTGGTAGGAGGAGAGCAGGCTCAGGCCTAGGTGTGTCCTTCTGTAGGACAGGTGGTAGGAGGAGAGCAGGCTCAGGCCTATGTGTGTCCTGTAGGACAGGTGGTAGGAGGAGAGCAGGCTCAGGCCTATGTGTGTCCTGTGGGACAGGTGGTAGGAGGAGAGCAGGCTCAGGCCTATGTGTGTCCTGTAGGACAGGTGGTAGGAGGAGAGCAGGCTCAGGCCTATGTGTGTCCTGTGGGACAGGTGGTAGGAGGAGAGCAGGCTCAGGCCTATGTGTGTCCTGTGGGACAGGTGGTAGGAGGAGAGCAGGCTCAGGCCTATGTGTGTCCTTCTGTAGGACAGGTGGTTGGAGGAGAGCAGGCTCAGGCCTATGTTTGTCCTGTAGGACAGGTGGTAGGAGGAGAGCAGGCTCAGGCCTATGTGTGTCCTGTGGGACAGGTGGTAGGATAGGAGCAGGCTCAGGCCTATGTGTGTCCTGTAGGACAAGTGGTAGAATAGGAGCAGGCTCAGGCCTATGTGTGTCCTGTGGGACAGGTGGTAGGATAGGAGCAGGCTCAGGCCTATGTGTGTCCTGTGGGACAGGTGGTGGGAGGAGAGCAGGCTCAGGCCTATGTGTGTCCTGTGGGACAGGTGGTAGGAGGAGAGCAGGCTCAGTCCTGTGTGTGCCCTGTGGGACAGGTGGTAGGAGGAGAGCAGGCTCAGGCCTATGTGTGTCCTGTAGGACAGGTGGTAGGAGGAGAGCAGGCTCAGGCCTGTGTGTGCCCTGTGGGACAGGTGGTAGGAGGAGAGCAGGCTCAGGCCTATGTGTGTCCTGTAGGACAGGTGGTAGGAGGAGAGCAGGCTCAGGCCTATGTGTGTCCTGTAGGACAGGTGGTAGGAGGAGAGCAGGCTCAGGCCTATGTGTGTCCTGTAGGACAGGTGGTAGGAGGAGAGCAGGCTCAGGCCTATGTGTGTCCTGTAGGACAGGTGGTAGGAGGAGAGCAGGCTCAGGCCTATGTGTGTCCTGTGGGACAGGTGGTAGGAGGAGAGCAGGCTCAGGCCTATGTGTGCTGTAGGACAGGTGGTAGGAGGAGAGCAGGCTCAGTCCTATGTGTGTCCTTCTGTAGGACAGGTGGTAGGAGGAGAGCAGGCTCAGGCCTATGTGTGTTCTGTAGGACAGGTGGTAGGAGAGCAGGCTCAGGCCTATGTGTGTCCTGTAGGACAGGTGGTAGGAGGATAGTAGCAGGCTCAGGCCTATGTGTGTCCTGTGGGACAGGTGGTAGGAGGAGAGCAGGCTCAGGCCTATGTGTGTCCTGTAGGACCGGTGGTAGGAGGAGAGCAGGCTCAGGCCTATGTGTGTCCTGTAGGACAGGTGGTAGGATAGGAGCAGGCTCAGGCCTATGTGTGTCCTGTGGGACAGGTGGTAGGAGGAGAGCAAGCTCAGGCCTATGTGTGTCCTGTAGGACAGGTGGTAGGATAGGAGCAGGCTCAGTCCTATGTGTGTCCTGTAGGACAGGTGGTAGGAGGAGAGCAGGCTCAGGCCTATGTGTGTCCTGTAGGACAGGTGGTAGGAGGAGAGCAGGCTCAGGCCTATGTGTGTCCTGTGGGACAGGTGGTAGGATAGGAGCAGGCTCAGGCCTATGTGTGTCCTGTGGGACAGGTGGTAGGATAGGAGCAGGCTCAGGCCTATGTGTGTCCTGTAGGACAGGTGGTAGGAGGAGAGCAGGCTCAGGCCTATGTGTGTCCTGTAGGACAGGTGGTAGGAGGAGAGCAGGCTCAGGCCTATGTGTGTCCTGTAGGACAGATGGTAGGAGGAGAGCAGGCTCAGGCCTATGTGTGTCCTGTAGGACAGGTGGTAGGAGGAGAGCAGGCTCAGGCCTATGTGTGTCCTGTGGGACAGGTGGTAGGATAGGAGCAGGCTCAGGCCTATGTGTGTCCTGTGGGACAGGTGGTAGGATAGGAGCAGGCTCAGGCCTATGTGTGTCCTGTAGGACAGGTGGTAGGAGGAGAGCAGGCTCAGGCCTATGTGTGTCCTGTAGGACAGGTGGTAGGAGGAGAGCAGGCTCAGGCCTATGTGTGTCCTGTAGGACAGTTGGTAGGAGGAGAGCAGGCTCAGGCCTATGTGTGTCCTGTAGGACAGGTGGTAGGAGGAGAGCAGGCTCAGGCCTATGTGTGTCCTGTGGGACAGGTGGTAGGATAGGAGCAGGCTCAGGCCTATGTGTGTCCTGTGTGACAGGTGGTAGGATAGGAGCAGGCTCAGGCCTATGTGTGTCCTGTAGGACAGGTGGTAGGAGGAGAGCAGGCTCAGGCCTATGTGTGTCCTGTAGGACAGGTGGTAGGAGGAGAGCAGGCTCAGGCCTATGTGTGTCCTGTGGGACAGGTGGTAGGATAGGAGCAGGCTCAGGCCTATGTGTGTCCTGTGGGACAGGTGGTAGGATAGGAGCAGGCTCAGGCCTATGTTTGTGTCTGACTTTCCTTTCCAATGATTCTTCCTTTCCTCATGGTCGTGTGGAGGGGGGAGTTTATAAAATGTTGTTTTTCTTGCTCTGCTGTATCAGAGAGGAGATTATTTTTTACTTTTTTAGTAGAGTTATCGCTCAGCTTCTCCGCTATATGAAGCCATGAAGCTGCTGCAGTAAGTATCATGGTGCTGCCAGATCTGGGCGGCGGCTGATGGTTCTTGATACTTCAGCAAGGTAAGATGCTGCTTTTTCTATGAGCTGGGAGCCTGGCCTGTGTGTCAGGATTATCTAGTCATATTGGAGATTGTTTTGTTTCAATATCGTTCACTTTTTTACATTTGTTGTGCAAGTCCCGTTAGACTGCTTCACTATATGAGTGACCTATGTAACTATAGTGTGTATATGAACACAGCTATGAAACCGTGTGTGTGTGTGAACACAGCCCTAGCGCTGCTTATTGTGCACACCTGTTGCCTCATTACTTTCTATAGTACTGCTACCAGATGATGCAGGGAAGCTATGAAACTGTGTGTGTGAACACAGCCTTAGAATTGTAGTTGCGTACTGTGTATACCTGCTCTCTGATTACTTTTTCAGTATTGCTATCAGATGATACAATGAAGCTATAAAAATGTGTGTGAACACAGCCTTAGAGTTATTGTGTAATAGATACACCTCCTGTCTAGTAACTTTCACTAAGGGTATAAACACACACATTGTATACGCAGCGTATTTACTGCTGCGATACGCAGTAAATACGCAGCAAATACGCAACAAATACGCAGCAGATTAGATCTAGATAACTGAACACAGCATCAAATCTGCACCATCAAATCTGCTGCAGATCTGCTGCGTATCTTCTGCGTATATGGTGTGTGTGTTTGTACCCTTAGGGTGCGTTCACACCTACAGGATCTGCAGCAGATTTGATGCTGGGTTCAGTTATTTAAATGAAATATGCTGCAGAAAATCAGCTGCAGATCCTGTAGGTGTGAACGCACCATGCAGTCACCCTATGGAGCTTCTGTGCGCTGCTCCAGTGCTGCCATTTAAGAATGCAATGAAACTACTGTGTGTGGACACGGCCTTAGAATTGTTAGTTGTATACTATACACCTGCTGTCTATTTACTTTCACTATACTGCTATTAGATGATACAGTGATCATGTGGAGCTTCTGTGTGCTGCCATTTAAGAATGCAGTGAAGTTATGAAGCTAGTGTGTGTGAACACTGCCTTAAAATTGTAGTGTATTGTGTACACTTGTTGTCTGATTTCTTTCACTATTCTGCTATCAGATGATGCAGTGTTCTATGAAGCTACTGTGTGTGTGAACACGGCCTTGGAGTCTGAAGTTGTGTACTATGTAACACCTGCTGTCTCATTACTTTCCCTAATACTGCCATCAGATGATGCAGTAGACATATAAGACTACTGTGTGTGTGTGAACACAGCCTTAGAGCTGCTGGATGTGTACTGGATACACCTGCTGTCTGATTACTTTCACTAATATCGCCATCAGATGATATAGTGATTCTATGAAGCCTTTGTGCGCTGCTCCAGTGCTGCTATTTAAGAATGCAGTAAAGCTACTGTGTGTGAACACGGCCTTAGGATTATAGATGTGTACATCTGTGTACTGTCTGGTTAATTTAGTACTGCTATCAGATGATGCAGTGACCTATGAAACTACATGCTTAGAGCTGCTGTATGTGTACTGTGCACACCTGCTGTCTAGTTACTCTCTGTAATACTGTGCACACCTGCTGTCTAGTTAATCTCTGTAATACTGTGCACACCTGCTGTCTAGTTACACTCTGTAATACTGTGCACACCTGCTGTCTAGTTACTCTCCGTAATACTGTGCACACCTGCTGTCTAGTTACTCTCTGTAATACTGTGCACACCTGTTGTCTAGTTACTCTCTGTAATACTGTGCACACCTGCTGTCTAGCTACACTCTGTAATACTGTGCACACCTGCTGTCTAGTTACTCTCTGTAATACTGTGCACACCTGCTGTCTAGTTACTCTCTGTAATACTGTGCACACCTGCTGTCTAGTTACTCTCTGTAATACTGTGTATACCTGCTAATTACTCTCTGTAATACTGTGCACACCTGCTGTCTAGTTACTCTCTGTAATACTGTGCACACCTGCTGTCTAGTTACTCTCTGTAATACTGTGCACACCTGCTGTCTAGTTACTCTCTGTAATACTGTGCACACCTGCTGTCTAGTTACTCTCTGTAATACTGTGCACACCTGCTGTCTAGTTACACTCTGTAATACTGTGCACACCTGCTGTCTAGTTACTCTCTGTAATACTGTGCACACCTGTTGTCTAGTTACTCTCTGTAATACTGTGCACACCTGCTGTCTAGCTACACTCTGTAATACTGTGCACACCTGTTGTCTAGTTACTCTCTGTAATACTGTGCACACCTGCTGTCTAGTTACTCTCTGTAATACTGTGCACACCTGCTATCTAATTACTCTCTGTAATACGGCTATCAGATGATGCAGTGACCCTATGGAGTTTGTGTGCCGCTGCAGTACTGCTACTGAAGGACGCAGTAAAGCTATGAAGCTGCTATGTGTGAACACTGCCTTAGAATTGTTGGCACTCTGCACTAGTCTGTTAGTCGGCCGGTAAGTCTGGCACAATTTCCATCCTTGGATGTAGCAGGATTCTGCTGACAGAACTTCTGGAGGGTAAAGCTCAGTCACTTGGCTCCGGATCCTGCAGGATTCCACTCTCAGGTGGCAGGGAAGTCATGTGTGGATTGCAACTTGTTCTCAGAAGAGACAATGACTGATTTTATATTTTACATCTGATCATCTACAGGCTGAACTGGATGGAGTCAGAGGTCATGGCTCCTTCAGATGAACAAAGATCTTGTTCAAAGTTTTTTCTTAGTTATTAAAAAAAAAAAAAAGAAAGTCTATTACTACAGCTGAGCGGTATAGTTGGCTGCCCGATCCCCGCAGTTTGGAGACTGGTCCTTCGTTGTAAGGGGGCAGATGGTTACTCCAATATAAAGAGAGTTGGATCTGTATTGGACATATGATCAGGTCCATTATCTGCCCCAGTCTAATAAGAAGAGAAGGAACTTTTCCTTTGGTTCCACATTCCGTAGGAATTCTAGTACGGAAGGTAAAGGAAAGAATCCTGCACAAGGAGGACCAGACGTCTCGGAGGCCTTGGGGATGGGGACAAGAACTTGTGACTACGTCTTTTCTGACTATTTATTTCCATAATGAGAGAGGTCTGTACCAGTGTTATATGAGAGGAAAGGCTGCCATATTGAATTTCACAATCTGAGGAAGGTGCTGTATGTGGGATCTATGATCTGTAGGTCCCTCCTAGAAGAAGGATGTTATCTGACCGTGTATACCTGCATGTACCTGTATACAGCCTCCTCTGAGGAGGGTGCTGTATGTGGGATCTATGATCTGTAGGCCCCTCCTAGAAGAAGGATGTTATCTGACCGTGTATACCTGTATATACCTGTATACAGCCTCCTCTGAGGAAGGTGCTGTATGTGGGATCTATGATCTGTAGGCCCCCCCTAGAGGGATGTTATCTGACCGTGTATACCTGTATACAGCCTCCTCTGAGGAAGGTGCTGTATGTAGGATCTATGATCTGTGGGTCCCTCCTAGAGGGATGTTATCTGACCGTGTATACCTGTATACAGCCTCCTCTGAGGAGGGTGCTGTATGTGGGATCTATGATCTGTAGGCCCCTCCTAGAAGAAGGATGTTATCTGACCATGTATACCTGTATATACCTGTATACAGCCTCCTCTGAGGAAGGTGCTGTATGTGGGATCTATGATCTGTAGGCCCCCCCTAGAGGGATGTTATCTGACCATGTATACCTGTATATACCCTCCTCTGAGGAAGCTGCTGTATGTGGGATCTATGATCTGTAGGCCCCCCCTAGAGGGATGTTATCTGACCATGTATACACCTGTATATACCTGTATACAGCCTCCTCTGAGGAAGCTGCTGTATGTGGGATCTATGATCTGTAGGCCCCCCCTAGAGGGATGTTATCTGACCATGTATACACCTGTATATACCTGTATACAGCCTCCTCTGAGGAAGCTGCTGTATGTGGGACCTATGATCTGTAGGTCCCTCCTAGAAGGATGTTACCTGACCATGTATACCTGCATATACCTGTATGGAGGATATATGATCACCTGACCATGTATACCTGTATGGAGGATATATGATCACCTGACCATGTATACCTGTATGGAGGATATATGATCACCTGACCATGTATACCTGTATGGAGGATATATGATCACCTGACCATGTATACCTGTATGGAGGATATATGATCACCTGACCATGTATACCTGCATATACCTGTATGGAGGATATATGATCACCTGACCATGTATACCTGTATGGAGGATATATGATCACCTGACCATGTATACCTGCATATTCCTTTCATCACGACCTTTGTACGAGGTAAGTGAGATCCTTTTCAGGTTACAGCCCTTCTGTTTGGAATCATCTCGGCTCCATCTACAGTCACCAAGCTGATGTCTATTGTTCTCTGACTGAGAAAATTGAAGCTCCTGATTGTTTCTGTCATGGGACATTTCCTAGGGAGGAGAATAGATCCCCAGTCTGTGACTCTCTTCCTCCAGAGAGATTACAGAAGTCGGGGTTCTCAGCACTCCCCAGTTGCTGTCACTTCATCTGATACCCTCAGGTCTTATGTCTACACTGGAAATAACACCCAGAGACAAGGATAGCTTCCCCTGCCCAATGGCGGCAGTCTCCCAATGAAGTGGGTAGAGAAAACCATTGATGTATCAAGCACACAGTGGGCGCCAGTATACAGGAGCAGCGGGCAAAGGTAATGCCCATCAGAGATGTTACTGGCATCCAACGTATGATGGGAATAGTAGTCCACTGCAGCACATCTATGGGAAGCTATCAGTATAAGATCAAACCGCATCTAGGATGGAGCATATCCATCTTTATAGGGGCACTAGCAGCATTACTACTGGGGGCAGAGACATTTATAGGGGCACTAGCAGCATTACTACTGGGGGCAGAGACATTTATAGGGCACTAGCAGCATTACTACTGGGGGCAGAGACATTTATAGGGCACTAGCAGCATTACTACTATAGGCAGAGACATATATAGGGGCACTAGCAGCATTACTACTATAGGCAGAGACATTTATAGGGGCACTAGCAGCATTACTACTATAGGCAGAGACATTTATAGGGGCACTAACAGCATTACTACTATAGGCAGAGGCATTTATAGGGGCACTAGCAGCATTACTACTATAGGCAGAGACATTTATAGGGGCACTAGCAGCATTACTACTATAGGCAGAGACATTTATAGGGGCACTAGCAGCATTACTAGTATAGGCAGAGACATTTATAGGGGCACTAGCAGCATTACTACTGGGGGCAGAGACATTTATAGGGGCACTAGCAGCATTACTACTATAGGCAGAGACATTTATAGGGGCACTAACAGCATTACTACTGGGGGCAGAGGCATTTATAGGGGCACTAGCAGCATTACTACTGGGGGCAGAGACATTTATAGGGGCACTAGCAGCATTACTACTATAGGCAGAGATATTTATAGGGGCACTAGCAGCATTACTACTACTATAGGCAGAGGCATTTATAGGGGCACTAGCAGCATTACTACTATAGGCAGAGATATTTATAGGGGCACTAGCAGCATTACTACTGGGGGCAGAGACATTTATAGGGGCACTAGCAGCATTACTACTATAGGCAGAGACATTTATAGGGGCACTAGCAGCATTACTACTGGGGGCAGAGACATTTATAGGGGCACTAGCAGCATTACTACTGGGGGCAGAGACATTTATAGGGGCACTAGCAGCATTACTACTGGGGGCAGAGACATTTATAGGGGCACTAGCAGCATTACTACTATAGGCAGAGACATTTATAGGGGCACTAGCAGCATTACTACTATAGGCAGAGACATTTATAGGGGCACTAGCAGCATTACTACTGGGGGCAGAGACATTTATAGGGGCACTAGCAGTATTACTACTGGGGGCAGAGACATTTATAGGGGCACTAGCAGCATTACTACTGGGGGCAGAGACATTTATAGGGGCACTAGCAGCATTACTACTATAGGCAGAGGCATTTATAGGGGCACTAGCAGCATTACTACTGGGGGCAGAGACATTTATAGGGGCACTAGCAGCATTACTACTGGGGGCAGGGGCATTTATAGGGGCACTAGCAGCATTACTACTATAGGCAGAGACATTTATAGGGGCACTAGCAGCATTACTACTGGGGGCAGAGACATTTATAGGGGCACTAGCAGCATTACTACTGGGGGCAGAGACATTTATAGGGGCACTAGCAGCATTACTACTATAGGCAGAGACATTTATAGGGGCACTAGCAGCATTACTACTGGGGGCAGAGACATTTATAGGGGCACTAGCAGCATTACTACTATAGGCAGAGACATTTATAGGGGCACTAGCAGCATTACTACTGGAGGCAGAGACATTTATAGGGGCACTAGCAGCATTACTACTATAGGCAGAGACATTTATAGGGGCACTAGCAGCATTACTACTATAGGCAGAGACATTTATAGGGGCACTAGCAGCATTACTACTGGGGGCAGAGACATTTATAGGGGCACTAGCAGCATTACTACTATAGGCAGAGATATTTATAGGGGCACTAGCAGCATTACTACTATAGGCAGAGACATTTATAGGGGCACTAGCAGCATTACTACTATAGGCAGAGACATTTATAGGGGCACTAGCAGCATTACTACTATAGGCAGAGACATGTATAGGGGCACTAGCAGCATTACTACTGGGGGCAGAGACATTTATAGGGGCACTAGCAGCATTACTACTGGGGGCAGAGACATTTATAGGGGCACTAGCAGCATTACTACTATAGGCAGAGACATATATAGGGGCACTAGCAGCATTACTACTGGGGGCAGAGACATTTATAGGGGCACTAGCAGCATTACTACTGGGGGCAGGGGCATTTATAGGGGCACTAGCAGCATTACTACTGGGGGCAGAGACATTTATAGGGGCACTAGCAGCATTACTACTATAGGCAGAGACATATATAGGGGCACTAGCAGCATTACTACTGGGGGCAGAGACATTTATAGGGGCACTAACTCTGTAGTATTACTACTGGGGGCAGGGGCATTTATAGGGGCACTAGCAGCATTACTACTGGGGGCAGAGACATTTATAGGGGCACTAGCAGCATTACTACTGGGGGCAGAGACATTTATAGGGGCACTAGCAGCATTACTACTATAGGCAGAGACATTTATAGGGGCACTAGCAGCATTACTACTATAGGCAGAGACATTTATAGGGGCACTAGCAGCATTACTACTGGGGGCAGAGACATTTATAGGGGCACTAGCAGCATTACTACTATAGGCAGAGGCATTTATAGGGGCACTAGCAGCATTACTACTGGGGGCAGAGACATTTATAGGGGCACTAGCAGCATTACTACTATAGGCAGAGACATTTATAGGGGCACTAGCAGCATTACTACTGGGGGCAGGGGCATTTATAGGGGCACTAGCAGCATTACTACTGGGGGCAGAGACATTTATAGGGGCACTAGCAGGATTACTACTGGGGGCAGAGACATTTATAGGGGCACTAGCAGCATTACTACTATAGGCAGAGACATTTATAGGGGCACTAGCAGCATTACTACTGGGGGCAGAGACATTTATAGGGGCACTAGCAGCATTACTACTGGGGGCAGAGACATTTATAGGGGCACTAGCAGCATTACTACTGGGGGCAGAGACATTTATAGGGGCACTAGCAGCATTACTACTGGGGACAGAGACATTTATAGGGGCACTAGCAGCATTACTACTATAGGCAGAGACATTTATAGGGACACTAGCAGCATTACTACTGGGGGCAGAGACATTTATAGGGGCACTAGCAGCATTACTACTGGGGGCAGAGACATTTATAGGGGCACTAGCAGCATTACTACTATAGGCAGAGACATTTATAGGGGCACTAGCAGCATTACTACTATAGGCAGAGACATTTATAGGGGCACTAGCAGCATTACTACTGGGGGCAGAGACATTTATAGGGGCACTAGCAGCATTACTACTATAGGCAGAGGCATTTATAGGGGCACTAGCAGCATTACTACTGGGGGCAGAGACATTTATAGGGGCACTAGCAGCATTACTACTATAGGCAGAGACATTTATAGGGGCACTAGCAGCATTACTACTGGGGGCAGAGACATTTATAGGGGCACTAGCAGCATTACTACTGGGGGCAGAGACATTTATAGGGGCACTAGCAGCATTACTACTATAGGCAGGGGCATTTCTAGGGGCACTAGCAGCATTACTACTATAGGCAGAGACATTTATAGGGGCACTAGCAGCATTACTACTGGAGGCAGAGACATTTATAGGGGCACTAGCAGCATTACTACTATAGGCAGAGACATTTCTAGGGGCACTAGCAGCATTACTACTATAGGCAGAGACATATATAGGGGCACTAGCAGCATTACTACTATAGGCAGAGACATTTATAGGGGCACTAGCAGCATTACTACTGGGGGCAGAGACATTTATAGGGGCACTAGCAGCATTACTACTGGGGGCACTAGCAGCATTACTACTGGGGGCAGAGACATTTATAGGGGCACTAGCAGCATTACTACTATAGGCAGAGACATTTATAGGGGCACTAGCAGCATTACTACTATAGGCAGAGACATTTATAGGGGCACTAGCAGCATTACTACTATAGGCAGAGACATTTATAGGGGCACTAGCAGCATTACTACTATAGGCAGAGACATTTATAGGGGCACTAGCAGCATTACTACTATAGGCAGAGACATTTATAGCGGCACTAGCAGCATTACTACTGGGGGCAGAGACATTTATAGGGACACTAGCAGCATTACTACTATAGGCAGAGACATTTATAGGGGCACTAGCAGCATTACTACTGGGGGCAGAGACATTTATAGGGGCACTAGCAGCATTACTACTATAGGCAGAGACATTTATAGGGGCACTAGCAGCATTACTACTGGGGGCAGAGACATTTATAGGGGCACTAGCAGCATTACTACTGGGGGCAGAGACATTTATAGGGGCACTAGCAGCATTACTACTGGGGACAGAGACATTTATAGGGGCACTAGCAGCATTACTACTGGGGGCAGAGACATTTATAGGGGCACTAGCAGCATTACTACTATAGGCAGAGACATTTATAGGGGCACTAGCAGCATTACTACTATAGGCAGAGACATTTATAGGGGCACTAGCAGCATTACTACTATAGGCAGAGACATTTATAGGGGCACTAGCAGCATTACTACTATAGGCAGAGACATTTATAGGGGCACTAGCAGCATTACTACTGGGGGCAGAGACATTTATAGGGGCACTAGCAGCATTACTACTATAGGCAGAGACATTTATAGGGGCACTAGCAGCATTACTACTGGGGGCAGAGACATTTATAGGGGCACTAGCAGCATTACTACTGGGGGCAGACATTTATAGGGGCACTAGCAGCATTACTACTGGGGGCAGAGACATTTATAGGGGCACTAGCAGCATTACTACTGGGGGCAGAGACATTTATAGGGGCACTAGCAGCATTACTACTGGGGGCAGAGACATTTATAGGGGCACTAGCAGCATTACTACTATAGGCAGAGACATTTATAGGGGCACTAGCAGCATTACTACTATAGGCAGATACATTTATAGGGGCACTAGCAGCATTACTACTGGGGGCAGAGACATTTATAGGGGCACTAGCAGCATTACTACTGGGGGCAGAGACATTTATAGGGGCACTAGCAGCATTACTACTGGGGGCAGAGACATTTATAGGGGCACTAGCAGCATTACTACTGGGGGCAGAGACATTTATAGGGGCACTAGCAGCATTACTACTGGGGACAGAGGCATTTATAGGGGCACTAGCAGCATTACTACTGGGGGCAGAGACATTTATAGGGGCACTAGCAGCATTACTACTATAGGCAGAGACATTTATAGGGGCACTAGCAGCATTACTACTATAGGCAGAGACATTTATAGGGGCACTAGCAGCATTACTACTGGGGGCAGAGACATTTATAGGGGCACTAGCAGCATTACTACTGGGGGCAGAGACATTTATAGGGGCACTAGCAGCATTACTACTGGGGGCAGAGACATTTATAGGGGCACTAGCAGCATTACTACTATAGGCAGAGACATTTATAGGGGCACTAGCAGTATTACTACTGGGGGCAGAGACATTTATAGGGACACTAGCAGCATTACTACTGGGGGCAGAGACATTTATAGGGGCACTAGCAGCATTACTACTATAGGCAGAGACATTTATAGGGGCACTAGCAGCATTACTACTGGGGGCAGAGACATTTATAGGGGCACTAGCAGCATTACTACTGGGGGCAGAGACATTTATAGGGGCACTAGCAGCATTACTACTGGGAGCAGAGACATTTAGGGGTTTCATCAAGGTCACCCAGAGAATTTGGCCTACTATCTCAGACACATCCCCAGCTCGGATTTGGAACTCTTAGTGGTTCAGCTCTGGGAGACTTTGCCAGTTGATTTCTTGTCTCAGAAACTCAGCTTTCTGTCCGTTGTTACCTCAGCAAATCGGGTAAGTACAACTCCAGCACTGGGGCGTCGGAGCCCTACCTTGCCTTCCTGTAGGATTGGGTAAGTAATATTCCAGCACTGGGGCGTCGGAGCCCTACCTTATTTTCCTGTAGGATTGGGTAAGTAATATTCCAGCACTGGGGCATCGGAGCCCTACCTTATTTTCCTGTAGGATTGGGTAAGTAATATTCCAGCACTGGGGCGTCGGAGCCCTACCTTATTTTCCTGTAGGATTGGGTAAGTAATATTCCAGCACTGGGGCGTCAGAGCCCTACCTTATCTTCCTGTAGGATTGGGTGTTGGTGAGAATTTTACCCTAAGGTTGCATCTTTAATTTAAAACAAATGGACAGATTGAGTTGCCTTTGTTCCTGCTGAAACCCTTCAATGAAGAAGAGTTGAGGAAAAGCAATAATCTGCAGATCCTTGAAGTCTAAGTGGATAATACAGCCCAGTCAGTATTCTACCAGGACGGCAGGTTTACAGTACCTCCGCCTATTAGAGCTCCCTATACAAGGACAATGTCCACGAATTCTGTACTCGACAAAATCTGCATGACTGCATCCCCATTCGTGCTGCTGCTTAGGACGTAAGGGAAAGGGTAATTTTTTACTTACCGTGCAGCAGCACAAACTGTCCTCCCAAATGTTTTCTTAAGTATTGTCGTTAGAATTATACAAGGAGCCTAGGTTAGGCCAGGTTCTTATAGGCGGGGTTCAATTTACTCTTCAAATGCTTGTTACCATCTGTCCTATCATTGCAGGGAGATAGAATCTTCCCCCATTTGTGCTGCTGCTTAGGACTACAGGAAAGATATATATATATATATATATATATATATATATATATATATATCCCCTTGTATCTCCTGCTGTTACAGTTCTGTGGTTTTTCCCTGTCTATTCTCCCTTCTGCGCTGCTGCTCCCCGTAAGTCCATAGTAACCTCGCATCACTATGGCCACTGGAGCCAGAACTCCTCACCATGAATGCGCCCAGACCTGCCGTCACTACAGACAATGGAGCTTCCGGAGCAGAACTCCTCACCAGGGCTGTGGAGTCAGTCGGAAAATTTTTTTGAATTTTGAAATCCAAGTTTTGCTCATGAATACATATTATTATCAACATTCTAATAGGACACTGGCCCTATTACATAAGGGTGGTCGGGGAATATATCAGTAATAGGACACTGGTCCTATTACATAAGGGTGGTCGGGGAATATATCAGTAATAGGACACTGGTCCTATTACATAAGGGTGGTCGGGGAATATATCAGTAATAGGACACTGGCCCTAATACATAAGGGGGGGTCGGGGAATATATCAGTAATAGGACACTGGCCCTATTACATAAGGGGGTCGGGGAATATATCAGTAATAAGACACTGGCCCTATTATATAAGGGTGGTCGGGGAATATATCAGTAATAGGACACTGGCTCTATTACATAAGGGTGGTCGGGGAATATATCAGTAATAGGACACTGGCCCTATTACATAAGGGTGGTCGGGGAATATATCAGTAATAGGACACTGGCCCTATTACATAAGGGTGGTCGGGGAATATATCAGTAATAGGACACTGGCTCTATTACATAAGGGTGGTCGGGGAATATATCAGTAATAGGACACTGGCTCTATTACATAAGGGTGGTCGGGGAATATATCAGTAATAGGACACTGGCCCTATTACATAAGGGTGGTCGGGGAATATATCAGTAATAGGACACTGGCTCTATTACATAAGGGTGGTCGGGGAATATATCAGTAATAGGACACTGGCCCTATTACATAAGGGTGGTCGGGGAATATATCAGTAATAGGACACTGGCCCTATTACATAAGGGTGGTCGGGGAATATATCAGTAATAGGACACTGGCCCTATTACATAAGGGGGGTCGGGGGAATATATCAGTAATAGGACACTGGCCCTATTACATAAGGGTGGTCGGGGAATATATCAGTAATAGGACACTGGCCCTAATACATAAGGGTGGTCGGGGGATATATCAGTAATAGGACACTGGCCCTATTACATAAGGGTGGTCGGGGAATATATCAGTAACAGGACACTGGCCCTATTAGATAAGGGTGGTCGGGGAATATATCAGTAATAGGACACTGGCCCTATTAGATAAGGGTGGTCGGGGATATATCAGTAATAGGACACTGGCCCTATTACATAAGGGTGGTCACGGAATATATCAGTAATAGGACACTGGCCCTATTACATAAGGGTGGTCGGGGAATATATCAGTAATAGGACACTGGCCCTATTACATAAGGGTGGTCGGGGAATATATCAGTAATAGGACACTGGCCCTATTACATAAGGGTGGTCGGGGAATATATCAGTAATAGGACACTGGCCCTATTACATAAGGGTGGTCGGGAATATATCAGTAATAGGACACTGGCCCTATTACATAAGGGTGGTCGGGGAATATATCAGTAATAGGACACTGGTCCTATTACATAAGGGTGGTCGGGGAATATATCAGTAATAGGACACTGGCCCTAATACATAAGGGTGGTCGGGGAATATATCAGTAATAGGACACTGGCCCTAATACATAAGGGTGGTCGGGGAATATATCAGTAATAGGACACTGTGTGACCTCTCTATATCACTATGTGTGACCCCTCTCTATATCACTATGTGTGACCTCTCTCTATATCACTGTGTGACCTCTATATTACTATGTGTGACCCCTCTATATCACTATGTGTGACCTCTATATCACTATGTGTGACCCCTCTATATCACTATGTGTGACCCCTCTATATCACTATGTGTGACCTCTCTCTATATCACTATGTGTGACCCCTCTCTATATCACTATGTGTGACCCCTCTCTATATCACTATGTGTGACCCCTCTCTCTATATCACTATGTGTGACCTCTCTATATCACTATGTGTGACCCCCCTCTATATCACTATGTGTGACCTCTCTCTATATCACTATGTGTGACCCCCCTCTATATCACTATGTGTGACCTCTCTATATCACTATGTGTGACCCCCCTCTATATCACTATGTGTGACCCCTCTCTATATCACTATGTGTGACCTCTCTATATCACTATGTGTGACCCCTCTATATCACTATGTGTGACCCCTCTATATCACTATGTGTGACCCCTCTATATCACTATGTGTGACCTCTCTCTATATCACTATGTGTGACCTCTCTCTATATCACTATGTGTGACCCCTCTATATCACTATGTGTGACCTCTCTATATCACTATGTATGACCTCTCTATATCACTATGTATGACCCCTCTCTATATCACTATGTGTGACCCCTCTATATCACTATGTGTGACCCCTCTATATCACTATGTGTGACCTCTCTCTATCACTATGTGTGACCTCTCTCTATATCACTATGTGTGACCTCTCTCTATATCACTATGTGTGACCTCTCTATATCACTGTGTGTGACCCCTCTCTATATCACTATGTGTGACCCCTCTCTATATCACTATGTGTGACCCCTCTATATCACTATGTGTGACCCCTCTATATCACTATGTGTGACCCCTCTCTATATCACTATGTGTGACCTCTCTATATCACTATGTGTGACCCCTCTCTATATCACTATGTGTGACCCCTCTCTATATTACTATGTGTGACCCCTCTCTATATCACTATGTATGACCCCCCTCTATATCACTATGTGTGACCCCTCTATATCACTATGTGTGACCTCTCTATATCACTATGTGTGACCTCTATATCACTGTGTGACCTCTCTATATCACTATGTGTGACCTCTCTCTATCACTATGTGTGACCTCTCTCTATATCACTATGTGTGACCTCTATATCACTGTGTGTGACCTCTCTATATCACTGTGTGACCCCCCCTCTATATCACTATGTGTGACCCCTCTCTATATCACTATGTGTGACCTCTATATCACTATGTGTGACCCCTCTCTATATCACTATGTGTGACCTCTCTCTATATCACTATGTGTGACCTCTCTCTATATCACTATGTGTGACCCCTCTCTATATCACTATGTGTGACCTCTATATCACTGTGTGACCTCTCTATATCACTATGTGTGACCTCTCTCTATCACTATGTGTGACCTCTCTCTATATCACTATGTGTGACCCCTCTCTATATCACTATGTGTGACCCCTCTCTATATCACTATGTGTGACCTCTCTATATCACTATGTGTGACCTCTCTATATCACTGTGTGACCCCTCTCTATATCACTATGTGTGACCCCTCTCTATATCACTATGTGTGACCCCTCTCTATATCACTGTGTGACCCCTCTCTATATCACTATATGTGACCTCTCTCTATATCACTGTGTGTGACCCCTCTCTATATCACTGTGTGACCCCTCTCTATATCACTATGTGTGACCCCTCTATATCACTATGTGTGACCTCTCTCTATATCACTATGTGTGACCTCTCTATATCACTATGTGTGACCCCTCTCTCTATATCACTATGTGTGACCTCTCTATATCACTATGTGTGACCCCTCTCTATATCACTATGTGTGACCCCTCTCTATATCACTATGTGTGACCTCTCTCTATATCACTATGTGTGACCCCCCTCTATATCACTATGTGTGACCCCCCTCTATATCACTATGTGTGACCTCTCTATATCACTATGTGTGACCTCTCTATATCACTATGTGTGACCTCTATATCACTGTGTGACCCCTCTATATCACTATGTGTGACCCCTCTCTATATCACTATGTGTGACCTCTCTATATGACTATGTGTGACCCCTCTATATATCACTATGTGTGACCTCTCTATATCACTATGTGTGACCTCTCTATATCACTGTGTGACCCCTCTCTATATCACTATGTGTGACCCCTCTCTATATCACTATGTGTGACCCCTCTCTATATCACTGTGTGACCCCTCTCTATATCACTATATGTGACCTCTCTCTATATCACTGTGTGTGACCCCTCTATATCACTGTGTGACCCCTCTCTATATCACTGTGTGTGACCCCTCTATATCACTATGTGTGACCCCTCTCTATATCACTATGTGTGACCTCTCTCTATATCACTATGTGTGACCTCTCTATATCACTATGTGTGACCCCTCTCTCTATATCACTATGTGTGACCCCTCTCTATATCACTATGTGTGACCCCTCTATATCACTATGTGTGACCCCTCTATATCACTATATGTGACCCCTCTATATCACTGTGTGTGACCCCTCTATATCACTGTGTGTGACCCCTCTCTATATCACTATGTGTGACCTCTCTATATCACTATGTGTGACCCCTCTCTATATCACTATGTGTGACCCCTCTCTATATCACTATGTGTGACCTCTCTCTATATCACTATGTGTGACCCCCCTCTATATCACTATGTGTGACCTCTCTCTATATCACTATGTGTGACCCCTCTCTATATCACTATGTGTGACCTCTCTATATCACTATGTGTGACCCCTCTCTATATCACTGTGTGTGACCTCTCTCTATATCACTATGTGTGACCCCTCTCTATATCACTATGTGTGACCTCTCTCTATATCACTCCTCTCTCTATATCACTGTGTGTGACCCCTCTCTATATCACTATGTGAGACCCCTCTCTATATCACTATGTGTGACCTCTCTCTATATCACTATGTGTGACCCCCCTCTATATCACTATGTGTGACCTCTCTCTATATCACTATGTGTGACCCCTCTCTATATCACTATGTGTGACCCCTCTATATCACTATGTGTGACCTCTCTATATCACTGTGTGTGACCCCTCTCTATATCACTATGTGAGACCCCTCTCTATATCACTATGTGTGACCTCTCTCTATATCACTATGTGTGACCCCCCTCTATATCACTATGTGTGACCTCTCTCTATATCACTATGTGTGACCCCTCTCTATATCACTATGTGTGACCCCTCTATATCACTATGTGTGACCTCTCTATATCACTGTGTGTGACCCCTCTATATCACTGTGTGTGACCCCTCTATATCACTATGTGTGACCCCTGTATATCACTATGTGTGACCTCTCTCTATCACTATGTGTGACCTCTCTCTATCACTATGTGTGACCCCTCTATATCACTATGTGTGACCTCTCTATATCACTATGTGTGACCCCTCTCTATATCACTGTGTGTGACCCCTCTATATCACTATGTGTGACCCCTCTCTATATCACTGTGTGTGACCCCTCTCTATATCACTGTGTGACCCCTCTATCACTATGTGTGACCCCTCTCTATATCACTATGTGTGACCCCTCTCTATATCACTATGTGTGACCCCTCTCTATATCACTGTGTGTGACCCCTCTATATCACTATGTGTGACCCCTCTCTATATCACTATGTGTGACCCCTCTATATCACTATGTGTGACCCCTCTCTATATCACTGTGTGTGACCTCTCTCTATATCACTATGTGTGACCTCTCTATATCACTATGTGTGACCCCTCTCTATATCACTATGTGTGACCTCTCTATATCACTATGTGTGACCCCTCTATATCACTATGTGTGACCTCTCTATATCACTATGTGTGACCCCTCTCTATATCACTGTGTGTGACCCCTCTATATCACTATGTGTGACCCCTCTCTATATCACTGTGTGTGACCCCTCTCTATATCACTGTGTGACCCCTCTATCACTATGTGTGACCCCTCTCTATATCACTATGTGTGACCCCTCTCTATATCACTATGTGTGACCCCTCTCTATATCACTGTGTGTGACCCCTCTATATCACTATGTGTGACCTCTCTCTATCACTATGTGTGACCCCTCTATATCACTATGTGTGACCCCTCTCTATATCACTATGTGTGACCTCTCTCTATATCACTATGTGTGACCTCTCTCTATATCACTATGTGTGACCCCTCTCTATATCACTATGTGTGACCTCTCTATATCACTGTGTGACCCCTCTCTATATCACTATGTGTGACCTCTCTCTATATCACTGTGTGTGACCCCTCTATATCACTGTGTGACCCCTCTCTATATCACTATGTGTGACCTCTCTCTATATCACTATGTGTGACCTCTCTATATCACTATGTGTGACCCCTCTCTCTATATCACTATGTGTGACCTCTCTATATCACTGTGTGACCCCTCTCTATATCACTATGTGTGACCTCTCTCTATATCACTATGTGTGACCCCTCTCTATATCACTATGTGTGACCCCTCTCTATATCACTGTGTGTGACCCCTCTCTATATCACTATGTGTGACCCCTCTATATCACTATGTGTGACCTCCCTATATCACTATGTGTGACCCCTCTATATCACTATGTGTGACCTCTCTATATCACTATGTGGGACCCCTCTCTATATCACTATGTGTGACCCCTCTCTATATCACTATGTGTGACCCCTCTATATCACTATGTGTGACCTCTCTCTATATCACTCCTCTCTCTATATCACTATGTGTGACCCCTCTCTATATCACTATGTGTGACCTCTCTCTATATCACTATGTGTGACCCCTCTTTATATCACTGTGTGTGACCCCTCTCTATATCACTATGTGTGACCCCTCTCTCTATATCACTGTGTGACCTCTCTATATCACTGTGTGTGACCCCTCTCTATATCACTGTGTGTGACCCCTCTCTATATCACTGTGTGACCCCTCTATCACTATGTGTGACCCCTCTCTATATCACTATGTGTGACCCCTCTCTATATCACTGTGTGTGACCTCTCTATATCACTGTGTGTGACCTCTCTATATCACTATGTGTGACCCCTCTCTATATCACTATGTGTGACCCCTCTATATCACTGTGTGTGACCCCTCTCTATATCACTATGTGTGACCCCTCTCTATATCACTATGTGTGACCCCTCTCTCTATATCACTGTGTGACCTCTCTATATCACTGTGTGTGACCCCTCTCTATATCACTGTGTGACCCCTCTATCACTATGTGTGACCCCTCTCTATATCACTATGTGTGACCCCTCTCTATATCACTGTGTGTGACCTCTCTATATCACTGTGTGTGACCTCTCTATATCACTGTGTGTGACCCCTCTCTATATCACTATATGTGACCTCTCTCTATATCACTGTGTGACCTCTCTCTATATCACTGTGTGTGACCCCTCTCTATATCACTATGTGTGACCCCTCTCTATATCACTATGTGTGACCTCTCTCTATATCACTGTGTGACCCCTCTCTATATCACTGTGTGACCTCTCTCTATATCACTGTGTGACCCCTCTCTATATCACTATGTGTGACCCCTCTCTATATCACTATGTGTGACCCCTCTCTATATCACTATGTGTGACCCCTCTCTATATCACTGTGTGACCTCTCTATATCACTATGTGTGACCCCTCTCTATATCACTATATGTGACCCCTCTCTATATCACTATGTGTGACCTCTATAACACTATGTGTGACCTCTCTATATCACTGTGTGTGACCTCTCTATATCACTATGTGTGACCCCTCTCTATATCACTATGTGTGACCCCTCTCTATATCACTATGTGTGACCCCTCTCTATATCACTATGTGTGACCTCTCTATATCACTGTGTGTGACCCCTCTATATCACTATGTGTGACCCCTCTATATCACTATGTGTGACCTCTCTATATCACTATGTGTGACCCCTCTATATCACTATGTGTGACCCCTCTATATCACTGTGTGTGACCCCTCTCTGTATCACTATGTGTGACCCCTCTATATCACTATGTGTGACCCCTCTCTATATCACTATGTGTGACCCCTCTCTATATCACTATGTGTGACCCCTCTCTATATCACTGTGTGTGACCCCTCTCTATATCACTGTGTGTGACCCCTCTCTATATCACTCTGTGTGACCCCTCTCTATATCACTATGTGTGACCCCCTGTATATCACTATGTGTGACCCCCTGTATATCACTATGTGTGACCTCTCTATATCACTATGTGTGACCTCTCTCTATATCACTATGTGTGACCCCTCTCTATATCACTATATGTGACCTCTCTATATCACTATGTGTGACCTCTCTCTATATCACTATGTGTGACCCCTCTATAACACTATGTGTGACCTCTCTATATCACTGTGTGTGACCTCTCTATATCACTATGTGTGACCCCTCTCTATATCACTATGTGTGACCCCTCTCTATATCACTATGTGTGACCCCTCTATATCACTGTGTGTGACCCCTCTCTATATCACTGTGTGTGACCCCTCTCTATATCACTATGTGTGACCCCTCTCTATATCACTGTGTGTGACCTCTCTATATCACTATGTGTGACCCCTCTCTATATCACTGTGTGTGACCCCTCTCTATATCACTATGTGTGACCCCTCTCTATATCACTATGTGTGACCCCTCTATATCACTATGTGTGACCTCTCTCTATATCACTGTGTGTGACCCCCCTCTATATCACTATGTGTGACCCCTCTCTATATCACTATGTGTGACCCCTCTCTATATCACTGTGTGTGACCTCTCTATATCACTATGTGTGACCCCTCTCTATATCACTGTGTGACCCCTCTCTATATCACTATGTGTGACCTCTCTCTATATCACTATGTGTGACCCCTCTCTATATCACTATGTGTGACCCCTCTCTATATCACTGTGTGTGACCCCTCTCTATATCACTATGTGTGACCCCTCTCTATATCACTATGTGTGACCTCTCTCTATATCACTATGTGTGACCCCTCTCTATATCACTATGTATGACCCCTCTCTATATCACTATGTGTGACCCCTCTATATCACTATGTGTGACCTCTCTATATCACTATGTGTGACCTTTCTCTATATCACTATGTGTGACCCCTCTCTATATCACTATGTGTGACCCCTCTCTATATCACTATGTGTGACCCCCCTCTATATCACTATGTGTGACCCCTCTCTATATCACTATGTGTGACCCCTCTATATCACTGTGTGTGACCCCTCTCTATATCACTATGTGTGACCCCTCTCTATATCACTATGTGTGACCCCTCTCTATATCACTATGTGTGACCCCCCTCTATATCACTATGTGTGACCTCTCTATATCACTATGTGTGACCCCCTGTATATCACTATGTGTGATCCCTGTATATCACTGTGTGACCCCTCTATATCACTATGTGTGACCCCTCTATATCACTGTGTGACCTCTCTATATCACTATGTGTGACCCCCCTCTATATCACTATGTGTGACCCCTCTATATCACTGTGTGACCTCTCTATATCACTATGTGTGACCCCTCTATATCACTGTGTGTGACCTCTCTATATCACTATGTGTGACCCCTCTATATCACTATGTATGACCCCTCTCTATATCACTGTGTGACCTCTCTCTATATCACTATGTGTGACCTCTCTCTATCACTATGTGTGACCCCTCTCTATATCACTATATGTGACCCCTGTATATCACTATGTGTGACCCCCCTCTATATCACTATGTGTGACCCCTCTATATCACTATGTGTGACCCCTGTATATCACTGTGTGACCTCTCTATATCACTATGTGTGACCCCTCTATATCACTATGTATGACCCCTCTCTATATCACTGTGTGACCTCTCTCTATATCACTGTGTGTGACCTCTCTATATCACTATGTGTGACCTCTCTATATCACTATGTGTGACCTCTCTATATCACTATGTGTGACCTCTCTATATCACTGTGTGTGACCTCTCTATATCACTGTGTGTGACTTAGGACAATGAAGCCGTTTGTTCTCCTGTAGTTTTACAATTCATTGATTAGAAGGAAAATATAACTTTTATTTGTCTAATAAGATTATTATATTTCTGTATAGCCGCCATCACCATTCTATTGTGCGCAGAAAAATCTTAATAAATCATCAATAACAAAGTTATAACAAAGCCATGTCAATTCGTTTGGCGGAATGCGGAATCAGCCGGCCAATAGAATGGGGTCTAAGGAGCCGGCGGAAAGGCGCGTGGCCGAGCGTGCGGACAGCCGACGGAATTCCATGAGAATTCCTCAGTGTGAACCCACCCTGAGGGTATATTCACACAACGAGAATCTCGCTGCGAGTCCGGCAGGTCCTGGCAGTTCCCACACACTATATACTCGCTGCGGTAGTATGTAATTCTACTGCCTTTAACCCCTTCTGCTCCCGCCCGGCTCCTCGCTGTAAGCATACATTACCTCTCCTCGCTGCACGGGTCCGGCGTCATGCTCTCCCGTCCGGCCAATCGCGGCTGAGCACAGTTGTGACGCGGCGGAGGGGGGACGGTGGCAGGGATTCGTCCGTCCGAAGATGACGTTTGGCACAAAATGGCAGACGGCCCTCGACACGGATCAGGTAATGTATAATGCACCACACACTTCGGGGTACACGGGCGGGGGGGGGGACACGGGAAGGGGGCCATTCACAGACATGACATACATTACAGAGTTGTATAACTTTGTAATGTGTTATTCTGTGAATAATTTTTTAGCGCCGCACTACCCCTTTAAGGCATTGAGCCTCAAATTCTAAGAAGGGTGTGCTCGCCCCCTCTAGTGGCCAGATCTATACTGCATGCAGAGATAACATGCTGCTCCATGAGGCTAGGCCCCAAGGCCTGAAGGACTAGCAGCGGTAAGTGACCCCCCGGCTGCTGGGACGCCCGACCGCCGTTGTAATGACACTGGTTATCTAGGTATTGAGTTATGATGATGCTGGGTACGTAGTTATGGGGTTGTAGTGACCCTGGTCTCCTAGTTATGGGGTTGTACTGACCCTGGTCTCCTAGTTATGGGGTTATGACCCCGGTCTCCTAGTTATGGGGTTGTACTGACCCTGGTCTCCTAGTTATGGGGTTGTACTGACCCTGGTCTCCTAGTTATGGGGTTGTACTGACCCTGGTCTCCTAGTTATGGGGTTATGACCCTGGTCTCCTAGTTATGGGGTTGTACTGACCCTGGTCTCCTAGTTATGGGGTTATGACCCTGGTCTCCTAGTTATGGAGTTGTACTGACCCTGGTCTCCTAGTTATGGGGTTATACTGACCCTGGTCTCCTAGTTATGGGGTTATGACCCTGGTCTCCTAGTTATGGGGTTATGACCCTGGTCTCCTAGTTATGGGGTTATGACCCTGGTCTCCTAGTTATGGGGTTATACTGACCCTGGTCTCCTAGTTATGGGGTTATGACCCCGGTCTCCTAGTTATGGGGTTGTACTGACCCTGGTCTCCTAGTTATGGGGTTATGACCCTGGTCTCCTAGTTATGGGGTTATGACCCCGGTCTCTTAGTTCTGGGGTTATGACCCTGGTCTGCTAGTTCTGGGGTTACAGTAACAATGCTAGTTCCCTAGTTATTGATTTGCCATAATCGGTCCTGAGTTAGTCCTCTGCAGTTTGAGGTAGTGGATGCATCCCTATTATGTGGCAGCTCAATGAACTTCCAGCTCTGCTGGGCTGAGGGGGCAGTTCTTCATACTAATACGTAGCGGTGCTGTGACCTCTGTGTTGTGTATATGTATGTGCCTCCTTTGAAAACTGCATCACACGTAACATTGTGAGAGGATACACATCCCGGCTCGGACTGGGCCACCGAGGAGCCGGGGAACCCCTGATAGCTCCTCCCTCTTCCTCCCCCCTGATGGCCCCTCCTCCCCCCTGATGGGCCCCTCCCTCTTCCTCCCCCCTGATGGCCCCTCCCTCTTCCTCCCCCCCGGTGGGCCGCTCCCTCTTCCTCCCCCCTGACTGCTGCTGCACAGTACAGGACGTAGCACAGTCCAGTCACCTCAGACCTTCCTGTCAGGGCCTCAGAGAGCGGGGACTTCCTGCAGTGTGTATATATCCCCTCCCCAGCAGTGTATATATATCCCCTCCCCAGCAGTGTATATATATCCCCTCCCCAGCAGTGTATATATATCCCCTCCCCAGCAGTGTGTATATCCCCTCCCCAGCAGTGTATATATCCCCCTCCCCAGCAGTGTGTATATATCCCCTCCCCAGCAGTGTATATATCCCCTCCCCAGCAGTGTGTATATATCCCCTCCCCAGCAGTGTATATATCCCCCTCCCCAGCAGTGTGTATATATCCCCCTCCCCAGCAGTGTATATATATCCCCTCCCCAGCAGTGTATATATATCCCCTCCCCAGCAGTGTATATATCCCCTCCCCAGCAGTGTATATATCCCCCTCCCCAGCAGTGTATATATCCCCTCCCCAGCAGTGTATATATCCCCCTCCCCAGCAGTGTATATATCCCCCTCCCCAGCAGTGTATATATATCCCCTCCCCAGCAGTGTGTATATATCCCCCTCCCCAGCAGTGTGTATATATCCCCCTCCCCAGCAGTGTATATATCCCCTCCCCAGCAGTGTGTATATATCCCCTCCCCAGCAGTGTATATATCCCCTCCCCAGCAGTGTATATATCCCCTCCCCAGCAGTGTATATATATCCCCCTCCCCAGCAGTGTATATATATCCCCTCCCCAGCAGTGTATATATATCCCCACCCCAGCAGTGTATATATATCCCCTCCCCAGCAGTGTATATATATCCCCTCCCCAGCAGTGTATATATATCCCCTCCCCAGCAGTGTATATATATCCCCTCCCCAGCAGTGTATATATCCCCTCCCCAGCAGTGTATATATATCCCCTCCCCAGCAGTGTATATATATCCCCTCCCCAGCAGTGTATATATATCCCCTCCCCAGCAGTGTATATATATCCCCTCCCCAGCAGTTTATATATCCCCTCCCCAGCAGTGTATATATATCCCCTCCCCAGCAGTGTATATATATCCCCGCCCCAGCAGTGTATATATATCCCCTCCCCAGCAGTGTATATATATCCCCTCCCCAGCAGTGTATATATATCCCCTCCCCAGCAGTGTATATACCCCCTCCCCAGCAGTGTGTATATATCCCCTCCCCAGCAGTGTATATATATCCCCTCCCCAGCAGTGTATATATATCCCCTCCCCAGCAGTGTATATATATCCCCTCCCCAGCAGTGTATATATATCCCCTCCCCAGCAGTGTATATATATCCCCTCCCCAGCAGTGTATATATATCCCCTCCCCAGCAGTGTATATACCCCCTCCCCAGCAGTGTGTATATATCCCCTCCCCAGCAGTGTATATATCCCCTCCCCAGCAGTGTATATATCCCCCTCCCCAGCAGTGTATATATCCCCTCCCCAGCAGTGTATATATCCCCCTCCCCAGCAGTGTGTATATATCCCCCTCCCCAGCAGTGTATATATCCCCTCCCCAGCAGTGTGTATATATCCCCTCCCCAGCAGTGTATATATCCCCTCCCCAGCAGTGTATATATCCCCCTCCCCAGCAGTGTATATATCCCCTCCCCAGCAGTGTATATATCCCCTCCCCAGCAGTGTATATATATCCCCCTCCCCAGCAGTGTATATATATCCCCTCCCCAGCAGTGTATATATATCCCCTCCCCAGCAGTGTATATATCCCCTCCCCAGCAGTGTATATATATCCCCTCCCCAGCAGTGTATATATATCCCCTCCCAGCAGTGTATATATATCCCCTCCCCAGCAGTGTATATATCCCCTCCCCAGCAGTGTATATATATCCCCTCCCCAGCAGTGTATATATATCCCCTCCCCAGCAGTGTGTATATATCCCCTCCCCAGCAGTGTGTATATATCCCCTCCCCAGCAGTGTATATATATCCCCTCCCCAGCAGTGTGTATATATCCCCTCCCCAGCAGTGTGTATATATCCCCTCCCCAGCAGTGTATATATATCCCCTCCCCAGCAGTGTATATATCCCCCTCCCCAGCAGTGTGTATATATCCCCTCCCCAGCAGTGTGTATATATCCCCTCCCCAGCAGTGTATATATATCCCCTCCCCAGCAGTGTATATATCCCCCTCCCCAGCAGTGTATATATATCCCCTCCCCAGCAGTGTATATATATCCCCCTCCCCAGCAGTGTATATTTCCCTTCCCCAGCAGTGTATATATATCCCCTCCCCAGCAGTGTATATATCCCCCTCCCCAGCAGTGTATATATCCCCTCCCCAGCAGTGTATATATCCCCTCCCCAGCAGTGTATATATCCCCCTCCCCAGCAGTGTATATATCCCCTCCCCAGCAGTGTATATATCCCCCTCCCCAGCAGTGTATATATATCCCCCTCCCCAGCAGTGTATATATATCCTCTCCCCAGCAGTGTGTATATATCCCCTCCCCAGCAGTGTGTATATATCCCCTCCCCAGCAGTGTATATATATCCCCTCCCCAGCAGTGTATATATCCCTTGATGGCAGTGCTGAGCTGAATTTCTGCATGTGAAAAAACCCCTTTAAAAACCGTATGTGGCACTCTGTGCTGTCTGCATATGGTGCCACAGAAACGACTGCACAAGTGACTGGCGGTGAGCTAGCATTGCTGATTACACAGAGAGCTCTATGCAAAGTTGCTGTACTAACATGAAAGGTTTGACGCTAGTTAAATGTAGGGTGGGCCCCTAGAGTCAGTTTCCCTGGTGGGCCCAAGGTACCCCAGTCCGACACTGTACACATCATATAAACAGTATAAAATGTAAGCATAGATGCCTGTTCACATTAGGAATGTAAATAAACACCTAGCCAACCAGCATTAAGATCCACACAGTAGGACACTGCAGATGGACTGTAGCTGTTGCTTCTATCACTGCACAAGAGGCTTTACCTGTTTTGTGATCTTTCGCTCGATGGCGTTGGCTGATTTAAAAAAAATGGCTTGTCTGCCTGTTGAGCTACAAGTTCAAGGATTAGTGGGTGTTCTCTGTAAAAAAAAAAAAAAAAAAAAATTTCCTGTCCCTTGTGGGGCTGCAGATTTGGGTCAAAATAAGTGTTCTTTGTGTAGCTGCTCTGGCTCTTCCTTGTGGAGCTGAAGGGTCAGAGCTCAGTGGGTATTCCCTATAAAGCTGTTGTCCCTCCTTGTGGGGCTGCAGGTTCCGAGCTTAGTGGATGTTCCCTATGAACTTCAGCTCCACAAGGAGGCAGAACAGCTTCAGAGCTCAGTGGGTGTTGCCTGTGAAGGTGCCATCTCTTTTGTCCTTATGGAGCTTCATGTTCAGAGCTCAGTGAATGTTTCCTGTGAAGAAGCTCACCAAGGGCTGAGAACAGCAAGTTCAGAGCTCAGTGGGTGTTCCATTTGAAGGTGCGGTCTCTCTTTTCCTTGTGGAGCTGTGGGTTCAGAGCTCAGTGAATGTTTCATGTGAAGGTGCTATCTTCTCCTTGTGGAGCTGTGGGTTAAGAACTCAGTGGATGCTCCCTATGAAGCTCTTCTCCCTCCCTGTGGGGCGGCAGGTTCAGAGCTCAGTGTATGTTCCCTATGAAGCTGTTCTCCCCCTTTGTGGGGTTGCAAATCAGAGCTCAGTGCATTATCATAAAAATTGTGAGGAATATGAGCACTGTGAGATTTATTAATGTGCAAGAGTTAAAAGTGCTAAATATATAGAGAGCTTTAGGTCTATTACCAGAATTTGGTGCATATCAAGAGAGCTGGGCCATGTT
This sequence comes from Dendropsophus ebraccatus, assembly GCF_027789765.1. Taxonomy (NCBI): domain Eukaryota; kingdom Metazoa; phylum Chordata; class Amphibia; order Anura; family Hylidae; genus Dendropsophus; species Dendropsophus ebraccatus. The sequence continues at coordinate 2,720,503 of NC_091457.1, read as the reverse complement.
CAAGCAAATTTGACCAGACCAAAAACTTAACACATGTAGCATAACAAATAAAATCTAGTGGAACGGTTAGTGTCCATTAACAGATGCAAATTTTATACAATGTGTAGAAATTTAGGTATACTGGTTTACACAGCATCTGATCAGTATCTTTAAGTGATTACAGTGCAGTTACATCCAGCGACTCACATGGGCCGTCTTCTCCGATCTCCGATCTTTCACTTTTTCCCATTTGTTCTTTTCCTTTCCAACCAGACTGGGCCGTCTTGAAGGCTTCTCCTGGCCATGAATCCTTTCTCCAGAAACATTTTAGATTCCTTGCTCCAGCACATACAGTAGTTAGGACCCTCTTTGCCTCTTTATAGTTTCATGGCCCCACTGTGCCCTCACATAATAGTTAGGTGTGTTCTGAACCCTTATATAGTAGTAAGGTCCCCATATAGTATAGGCCCCTCTGTGCAGTCCCAATATAGTGTCAAGCCCCACTGTGTAGAATCTATACAATACCAGCTCCTAGTATAGGTCTCCTCTGTGCAGCCTCCCCCTATAGTATAGGCCTCCTCTGTGCAGCCTCCCCCTATAGTATAGGCTCCTCTGTGCAGCCTCCCCCTATAGTATAGGCCTCCTCTGTGAAGCCTCTCCCTATAGTATAGGCTCCTCTGTGCAGCCTCCCCTCTATAGTATAGGCCTCCTCTGTGCAGCCTCCCCCCTACAGTATAGGCTCCCTCTGTGCAGCCTCCCCCCTATAGTATAGGTCTCCTCTGTGCAGCCTCCCCCTATAGTATAGGCCTCCTCTGTGCAGCCTCCCCCTATAGTATAGGTCTCCTCTGTGCAGCCTCCCCCCTATAGTATAGGCTCCTCTGTGCAGCCTCCCCCCTATAGTATAGGCCTCCTCTGTGCAGCCTCCCCCCTATAGTATAGGCTCCCTCTGTGCAGCCTCCCACTATAGTATAGGCTCCCTCTGTGCAGCCCCCCTCTATAGTATAGGCCTCCTGTATGCAGCCTCCCCCTATAGTATAGGCCTCCTCTGTGCAGCCTCCCCCTATAGTATAGGCCTCCTCTGTGCAGCCTCCCCCTATAGTATAGGCCTCCTCTGTGCAGCCTCCCCCTATAGTATAGGTCTCCTCTGTGCAGCCTCCCCCCTATAGTATAGGCCTCCTCTGTGCAGCCTCCCCCTATAGTATAGGTCTCCTCTGTGCAGCCTCCCCCTATAGTATAGGCTCCCTCTGTGCAGCCTCCCCCTATAGTATAGGCCTCCTCTGTGCAGCCTCCCCCTATAGTATAGGTCTCCTCTGTGCAGCCTCCCACTATAGTATAGGCTCCCTCTGTGCAGCCTCCCCCCTATAGTATAGGTCTCCTATGTGCAGCCTCCCCCCTATAGTATAGGTCTCCTCTGTGCAGCCTCCCCCCTATAGTATAGGCTCCCTCTGTGCAGCCTCCCCCTATAGTATAGGCCTCCTATGTGCAGCCTCCCCCTATAGTATAGGTCTCCTATGTGCAGCCTCCCCCCTATAGTATAGGTCTCCTCTGTGCAGCCTCCCCCTATAGTATAGGTCTCCTCTGTGCAGCCTCCCCCTATAGTATAGGCCTCCTCTGTGCAGCCTCCCCCCTATAGTATAGGCCTCCTCTGTGCAGCCTCCCCCCTATAGTATAGGCCTCCTCTGTGCAGCCTCCCCCCTATAGTATAGGCCTCCTCTGTGCAGCCTCCCCCCTATAGTATAGGTCTCCTCTGTGCAGCCTCCCCCCTATAGTATAGGCCTCCTCTGTGCAGCCTCCCCCTATAGTATAGGTCTCCTCTGTGCAGCCTCCCCCCTATAGTATAGGCTCCTCTGTGCAGCCTCCCCCCTATAGTATAGGCTCCCTCTGTGCAGCCTCCCCCCTATAGTATAGGCTCCTCTGTGCAGCCTCCCCCCTATAGTATAGCCTCCTCTGTGCAGCCTCCCCCTATAGTATAGGCCTCCTCTGTGCAGCCTCCCCCTATAGTATAGGCTCCCTCTGTGCAGCCTCCCCCTATAGTATAAGTCTCCTCTGTGCAGCCTCCCCCTATAGTATAGGCCTCCTCTGTGCAGCCTCCCCCTGTAGTATAGGCTCCCTCTGTGCAGCCTCCCCCTATAGTATAGGCCTCCTCTGTGCAGCCTCCCCCTATAGTATAGGCTCCCTCTGTGCAGCCTCCCCCCTATAGTATAGGCCTCCTCTGTGCAGCCTCCCCCCTATAGTATAGGCCTCCTCTGTGCAGCCTCCCCCTATAGTATAGGCCTCCTCATTGCAGCCTCCCCCTATAGTATAGGCTCCCTCTGTGCAGCCTCCCCCTATAGTATAGGCTCCTCTGTGCAGCCTCCCCCCTATAGTATAGGTCTCCTCTGTGCAGCCTCCCCCCTATAGTATAGGCTCCCTCTGTGCAGCCTCCCCCTATAGTATAGGCCTCCTCTGTGCAGCCTCCCCCCTATAGTATAGGCCTCCTCTGTGCAGCCTCCCCCCTATAGTATAGGTCTCCTCTGTGCAGCCTCCCCCCTATAGTATAGGCCTCCTCTGTGCAGCCTCCCCCTATAGTATAGGTCTCCTCTGTGCAGCCTCCCCCCTATAGTATAGGCTCCCTCTGTGCAGCCTCCCCCCTATAGTATAGGCTCCCTCTGTGCAGCCTCCCCCCTATAGTATAGGTCTCCTCTGTGCAGCCTCCCCCTATAGTATAGGCCTCCTCTGTGCAGCCTCCCCCTATAGTATAGGCTCCCTCTGTGCAGCCTCCCCCTATAGTATAAGTCTCCTCTGTGCAGCCTCCCCCTATAGTATAGGCCTCCTCTGTGCAGCCTCCCCCCTGTAGTATAGGCTCCCTCTGTGCAGCCTCCCCCTATAGTATAGGCCTCCTCTGTGCAGCCTCCCCCTATAGTATAGGCTCCCTCTGTGCAGCCTCCCCCCTATAGTATAGGCCTCCTCTGTGCAGCCTCCCCCCTATAGTATAGGCCTCCTCTGTGCAGCCTCCCCCTATAGTATAGGCCTCCTCATTGCAGCCTCCCCCTATAGTATAGGCTCCCTCTGTGCAGCCTCCCCCTATAGTATAGGCTCCCTCTGTGCAGCCTCCCCCTATAGTATAGGCTCCTCTGTGCAGCCTCCCCCCTATAGTATAGGTCTACTCTGTGCAGCCTCCCCCTTATAGTATAGGTCTCCTCTGTGCAGCCTCCCCCTATAGTATAGGCCTCCTCTGTGCAGCCTCCCCCCCTATACTATAGGCTCCCTCTGTGCAGCCTCCCTGTGCAGCCTCCCCCTATAGTATAGGCTCCCTCTGTGCAGCCTCCCCCTATAGTATAGGCTCCCTCTGTGCAGCCTCCCCCTATAGTATTGGCTCCCTCTGTGCAGCCTCCCCTCTATAGTATAGGCCTCCTCTGTGCAGCCTCCCCCCTATAGTATAGGCTCCCTCTGTGCAGCCTCCCCTCTATAGTATAGGCCTCCTCTGTGCAGCCTCCCCCCTATAGTATAGGCTCCCTCTGTGCAGCCTCCCCCTATAGTATAGGCTCCCTCTGTGCAGCCTCCCCCCTATAGTATCGGCTCCCTCTGTGCAGCCTCCCCCCTATAGTATAGGCTCCCTCTGTGCAGCCTCCCCCCTATAGTATAGGCTCCCTCTGTGCAGCCTCCCCCCTATAGTATATGTCTCCTCTGTGCAGCCTCCCCCTATAGTATAGGCCTCCTCTGTGCAGCCTCCCCCCTATAGTATAGGCCTCCTCTGTGCAGCCTCCCCCCTATAGTATAGGCTCCTCTGTGCAGCCTCCCCCCTATAGTATAGGCTCCCTCTGTGCAGCCTCCCCCTATAGTATAGGCTCCTCTGTGCAGCCTCCCCCCTATAGTATAGGCCTCCTCTGTGCAGCCTCCCCCCTATAGTATAGGCTCCTCTGTGCAGCCTCCCCCCTATAGTATAGTTCTCCTCTGTGCAGCCTCCCTCTATAGTATAGGCCTCCCCCCTATAGTATAGGCCTCCTCTGTGCAGCCTCCCCCCCTATAGTATAGGCCTCCCTCCTATAGTATAGGCCTCCTCTGTGCAGCCTCCCCCTATAGTATAGGTCTCCTCTGTGCAGCCTCCCCCCTATAGTATAGGTCTCCTCTGTGCAGCCTCCCCCTATAGTATAGGCCTCCTCTGTGCAGCCTCCCCCTATAGTATAGGTCTCCTCTGTGCAGCCTCCCCCCTATAGTATAGGTCTCCTCTGTGCAGCCTCCCCCTATAGTATAGGTCTCCTCTGTGCAGCCTCCTCCCTATAGTATAGGCTCCTCTGTGCAGCCTCCCCCCTATAGTATAGGCCTTCTCTGTGCAGCCTCCCCCTATAGTATAGGCTCCCTCTGTGCAGCCTCCCCCTCATAGTATAGGCCCCCTCTGTGCAGCCTCCCCCCTATAGTATAGGCCTCCTCTGTGCAGCCTCCCCCTATAGTATAGGCTCCCTCTGTGCAGCCTCCCCCCTATAGTATAGGCCTCCTCTGTGCAGCCTCCCCCCTATAGTTTAGGCCTCCTCTGTGCAGCCTCCCCCTATAGTATAGGTCTCCTCTGTGCAGCCTCCCCCCTATAGTATAGGTCTCCTCTGTGCAGCCTCCCCCTATAGTATAGGCCTCCTCTGTGCAGCCTCCCCCTATAGTATAGGTCTCCTCTGTGCAGCCTCCCCCCTATAGTATAGGCCTCCTCTGTGCAGCCTCCCCCTATAGTATAGGTCTCCTCTGTGCAGCCTCCCCCCTATAGTATAGGCCTCCTCTGTGCAGCCTCCCCCTATAGTATAGGCTCCCTCTGTGCAGCCTCCCCCTATAGTATAGGTCTTCTCTGTGCAGCCTCCCCCCTATAGTATAGGTCTACTCTGTGCAGCCTCCCCCCTATAGTATAGGTCTCCTCTGTGCAGCCTCCCCCTATAGTATAGGCCTCCTCTGTGCAGCCTCCCCCTATAGTATAGGCCTCCTCTGTGCAGCCTCCCCCTATAGTATATGTCTCCTCTGTGCAGCCTCCCCCTATAGTATAGGCCTCCTCTGTGCAGCCTCCCCCTATAGTATAGGCCTCCTCTGTGCAGCCTCCCCCCTATAGTATAGGCTCCCTCTGTGCAGCCTCCCCCCTATAGTATAGGTCTCCTCTGTGCAGCCTCCCCCCTTTAGTATAGGTCTCCTCTGTGCAGCCTTCCCCTATAGTATAGGCTCCCTCTGTGCAGCCTCCCCCCCTATAGTATAGGCGTCCCTCCTATAGTATAGGCCTCCTCTGTGCAGCCTCCCCCCTATAGTATAGGCCTCCTCTGTGCAGCCTCCCCCTATAGTATAGGTCTCCTCTGTGCAGCCTCCCCCCTATAGTATAGGCTCCCTCTGTGCAGCTTCCCCCCTATAGTATAGGTCTCCTCTGTGCAGCCTCCCCCCTTTAGTATAGGTCTCCTCTGTGCAGCCTCCCCCCTATAGTATAGGCTCCTCTGTGCAGCCTCCCCCCTATAGTATAAGTCTCCTCTGTGCAGCCTCCCCCCTATAGTATAGGTCTACTCTGTGCAGCCTCCCCCCTATAGTATAGGCTCCCTCTGTGCAGCCTCCCCCCTATAGTATAAGCGCCCTCTGTGCAGCTTCCCCCCTATAGTATAGGTCTCCTCTGTGCAGCCTCCCCCTATAGTATAGGTCTCCTCTGTGCAGCCTCCCCCCTATAGTATAGCCTCCCTCTCTGCAGCCTCCCCCTATAGTATAGGTCTCCTCTGTGCAGCTTCCCCCCTATAGTATAGGTCTCCTCTGTGCAGCCTCCCCCTATAGTATAGGTCTCCTCTGTGCAGCCTCCCCCTATAGTATAGGCCTCCTCTGTGCAGCTTCCCCCCTATAGTATAGGCCTCCTCTGTGCAGCTTCCCCCCTATAGTATAGGTCTCCTCTGTGCAGCCTCCCCCCTATAGTATAGGCCTCCTCTGTGCAGCCTCCCCCCTATAGTATAGGTCTCCTCTGTGCAGCCTCCCCCTATAGTATAGGTCTCCTCTGTGCAGCCTTCCCCTATAGTATAGGTCTCCTCTGTGCAGCCTCCCCCCTATAGTATAGGCTCCCTCTGTGCAGCCTCCCCCCTATAGTATAGGTCTCCCTTGCAGCCTCCCCCCTATAGTATAGGCTCCCTCTGTGCAGCTCTCCCCTATAGTATAGGTCTCCTCTGTGCAGCCTCCCCCTATAGTATAGGCCTCCTCTGTGCAGCTTCCCCCCTATAGTATAGGCAGGGCCGGCTCCAGCTTTTTGTGGGCCCTTGGGCGACAGAGCCTCGGCGGGCCCCTTTGAGGAGCAAATCATGGAGAGACAGGCGAGGAAAGATTTGCAGCAGAAGAAACATGTGGCTGCTGCATATCTTTCTCCTCCTGTATCTCCTGATCTCTGCAGTAGTCAGGACTCTGGAGGAGTCAGACCCAGTCACAGGATTATATATATATATCATGCTGGTGCTGCTAGTTCTCTAGTATACAGCTCCTTCTGTGTGTGTGTGTGTGTGTGTGTATATACATACACACACACAGAGCAGGAGCTGTATACTAGAGAACTAGCAGCACCAGCATTATATATATATATATATATATATATATATATATATATATATATATATATATATATATTTATTTATAATATGAACATGGTGAGACCTCTAGTTCTCCTATATTCAGGCCCTGCAGTGATATACAGTGTGTGTGTGTGTATATATATATATATATATATACACACACACACACACTGTATATCACTGCAGGGCCTGAATATAGGAGAACTAGAGGTCTCACCATGTTCATATGATAGATAGGAGATAGGGAAATAGATAGATAGATAGATAGATAGATAGGAGATAGATAGATAGATAGATAGATAGGAGATAGATAGGAGATAGATAGATAGATAGGAAATAGATAGATAGGAGATAGATAGATAGATAGGAAATAGATAGATAGATAGATAGATAGGAGATAGATAGGAGATAGATAGGAGATAGATAGATAGGAGATAGATAGATAGGAGATAGATAGATAGGAGATAGATAGGAGATAGATAGATAGATAGGAGATAGATAGATAGGAGATAGATAGATAGATAGGAGATAGATAGATAGGAGATAGATAGGAGATAGATAGATAGGAGATAGATAGATAGGAGATAGATAGATAGATAGATAGATAGGAGATAGATAGATAGATAGATAGATAGATAGATAGGAGATAGATAGATAGGAGATAGATAGATAGATAGATAGATAGATAGATAGATAGATAGATAGATAGATAGGAGATAGATAGGAGATGGATAGATAGGAGATAGGAGATAGATAGATAGATAGTTAGATAGATAGATAGATAGATAGGAGATAGATAGATAGATAGATAGATAGATAGATAGATAGGAGATAGGAGATAGATAGATAGGAGATAGATAGATAGATAGATAGATAGATAGGAGATAGATAGATAGATAGATAGGAGATAGATAGATAGATAGATAGATAGATAGATAGGAGATAGATAGATAGGAGATAGATAGATAGGAGATAGATAGATAGATAGATAGGAGATAGATAGATAGGAGATAGATAGATAGATAGATAGATAGATAGATAGATAGATAGATAGATAGGAGATAGATAGATAGATAGGAGATAGATAGATAGGAGATAGATAGATAGGAGATAGATAGATAGATAGATAGATAGATAGGAGATAGATAGGAGATAGATAGATAGGAGATAACTAGATATCTATCTATCTATCTATATATCTATCTATCTATCTGTTTTGTGTATAGAGGTCCTGCTGTAATATATATATATATATATATCTATATCCTGCTGTAATAGATATAGATATATTACAGCAGGACCTCTATACACAAAACAAGTAGAAGAACCAGCACATACAGGACACTTAGTTTGCAGAGCCTACCTGCTGCCCTCAGGTCATGTGTCCGATCACATGACCCGTGACATCATCAAAGGTCCTTCAGACTCACAGGTCCTCTTTCCTACTCGGCTGTAGGGAAGATTTGTGATGGAAGACAGGTGCTCGGGGGCCCCAGTATGGATCGGCGGGCCCCTAACTGTCACATGCGGCCTCTAGGGGCCCAGTCCCCTTTGTTACTACACTTTTTTTTCTTTTTTACTAACAAAAAAAATGTAGTAACAAACGGGAGTGGGCCCCTAGAGGAGCTGGGGGCCCCGGCATTTGCCCTACTTAGCCGGGTGCTGACGCCGGCCCTGAGTATAGGTCTCCTCTGTGCAGCCTCCCCCCCTATAGTATAGGCCTCCTCTGTGCAGCCTCCCCCCTATAGTATAGGTCTCTTCTGTGCAGCCTCCCCCTATAGTATAGGTCTCCTCTGTGCAGCCTCCCCCTATAGTATAGGCTCCCTCTGTGCAGCCTCCCCCCTATAGTATAGGTCTCCCTTGCAGCCTCCCCCCTATAGTATAGGCCTCCTCTGTGCAGCCTCCCCCTATAGTATAGGCTCCCTCTGTGCAGCCTCCCCCTATAGTATAGGTCTCCCTTGCAGCCTCCCCCCTATAGTATAGGCCTCCTCTGTGCAGCTCCCCCCTATAGTATAGGTCTCCCTTGCAGCTCCCCCCTATAGTATAGAGCTGATACGTGACCCGTACGTTGGACAACGATCAGGGAATGTCTTACCTCCGGAGGCCACTAGGTGGCAGCAAACCCCCACGCTGGGCTCCTGGGCTGGGATCGCACGTCTCTGGCTGCAGATGTTCCTTTCGCCATTTCTCGCGCACAATGTCGCTTCCAGTCATCCATCTTTTATATTCTTCCTCAATTTACAATCAGGCGGAAAACAAACGGCTGAGGGATTCATTTCATCCAACAATCCGGAGACGTTATTGGCCGGGACGTCACCGATAAATCTGATTGTTTATCTGAACGCCGCCGCCGCTTAATAAAGAAACTCACCGCTCCCGCCCCAAACTTTCTGTAATTCATCCCATAAAGAGCGGAAAACGATATTAATGTGGAGATTAAATCACCTGATCCCAGCGCCAAACGTACAACGGCCGAAACCGCCGCAACAATGCGCCAAAGTTACTGGCGGTGGAATGGAGACTGACAGCGGAAGTGGTACTGTGCATATAGAGACGGAGGACCAGACCCGGAATATAGCGGAAGTGGTACTGTACACTGTATATATATATACTGAGGATTACACCCAGCATACAGGACGGAAGAAGTGGTACTGTGCACTGTATATATACTGAGGATTACACCCAGCATACAGGACAGGAGAAGTGGTACTGTG